>NC_056537.1:25427602-25728602 GCF_910596095.1 Thunnus maccoyii | reverse complement strand
GAGTAACTCTCACATCTTCCTGTAGATGACATTTCATGCAAAAGAGTAAAGTCAGTAATGATTTGAAAAAGGAAAGCAAACAAATAAGGAAGACAGGGCTGTAATATATAAATCTTTAAATCCAGTCTTGATGGATGATGGATATGAAGATTGTGCACTATGTGTATTTTTGCCATTTTATTTGATTCTCTCTTTTTAAAAATTTAAAAATTTGTTTATAGTGCAATACAAGTGACCAACATGGAGACACGTATGACACAGTACAAGACAGAGAGAGAACTAGACTCAAACAAACTGAAACAAAAGAGAAAAAGAAAAGCAAACCCCCACCCCCAAAACAGTAGCAATAATAACAACAATGTAACAGGCAAGCAAAAAGAAATAAAGCATATTTAGCTTATGTTTTCTTATTATAGTAAGCATGCATGTCAGTGTGTGTGATATAGAAGATACAGAGGGAAGATAGAGGGGAGAGAGAGCAGGGGGTGGGGGTGAGAGAGAAAGAGAAAAAGAAAGAGAACAAAATAACAGATAAAATGCTCTGGGAGGGCGTCTCTGGTTTGGCTCCAAGGACAAAGAGACGCCAGGGTGGAACCGAGGCAGGTCAGGTCAGGACAGCTTGGTCAGGGCCGAATTTTGGCTCCATTTTTGAAGATTAAATACTCAATAATATGTCAAATAGTTAAAGATCAGCCACACCTTGGCCAATTGAAACAATACAGTGCTATTTATATGTTAATGCCTCTGTTATAATAATCCAGGACAGGCCTTTTTACACACAGCACATTTATGTTACAGTAGGAAAAGCACAGGTGTAAATAACAGAATTAATGACGCTGAATACCATTTAGCTGCTTCAGTTTCAAGGTCCCAGTATTGTGCATGCTGGCTCACTGTCACACTGTCATGGCTTACCAGGACACTTACTATAGAACAGAGCCATCGTTAACGATATTTATAACAGCTGTGCTTTTCCTGCTATGACAAGTCAAAGGGCCCTTTTCTCTGCATAACAAGTTGTTATACTTTTGAAATACATTTAGCTACAATACTGTCACACTTTTATTCAAGTAAAACTTTAAATAAAGGACTTTCACTTGTAATGGAGTATTTTTATATTGTATTGCTACATTTACTTGAGTAAAAGATCTGACTCCTTTTTTCACCACTGATAGTTAATGGCTGAATGAAGACATAGCCCTAACCTTTCCCATGGCTCGCTCTTTAATTTATCACACACAGGTGTAACTAATAACATCAATTATGGCTGCATTCCATTTAGGTGTGCCAGTTTCAGGCCGCTACAGTATATTGTGCGTTCTGGCTCACTTACATGGCTTAGTACACTTAAGTGGAACAGAGCCATGATTAATGTTATTAGGGTCACCTGTGCCTTACCTGCTATGGCAAGTTAAAATGTATGTTATGAGAAAGAGGAAAACAATTAAAACATGAGTCATAACTAATATATTTTCAGTTAATTTTGAATAACTAAAAAACAGCAGTTAGGTACAACAAAACTTATTGTACAAACTACAGAATAGAAAGTGACATTTTACAAACTTAAGTTGACCATTCACAACATAGAATAGCATATAGTATGTGGCATACTTAAAAAATATACATATAGACAGTGTATATACATATATATACACTATATATTGTACAGAATATACATACAGTACCAGTCATATATAAAGAAATAAAACAATGATAGAGAATATCTTTACCTTGATCTTAATTAAGCAGAAATTATGAGGTTATATTATGTGATATGATGTGTCATAAGAACATTATTTGTTTAAACACAGAGAAGCACAATGCTGATGCTACTCCACATGAATATCTCACTTTATAAGGGAACATTAATCAAAGCTCAGAGTTCTTTAACTTCATGTAAAGAATAACAAAATGTTCTTGATGATGAATTTGAACTAGAAACTATTAATGCAACATTCAGAATAGATCCTAAAATCTGTATTGATATTTGTAATAGCTCTAAATATCCACTAGATGGCAACATTTATCAATGTTAATTTTCATGTAGAACATACTGCGGCCTGCTTTACAGTGATGGATAACCCAAATCAAAGTTTTTACTTGTGTTTCTTCCACTGTTTAGTCAACAATATGATACCCCTGGAAATGTGTTACAGATGTAAACAAACGTCATCATTTTGTAACTTGTATTTGATTTTGGGTGTATTGGGTTTCTTTAATAAAATTCCACTTAACTCAGGAAAGCTGTAAACTTTGAATGCACACAATCTTGGCAAACTGTTAACACTGTATAAATTTCACATGAACACATTAGCATTTTCTTTGCTACAGTTAGAGATATGCAGCATCCACACACCCTGGGCAGTTGCCACTTCACAGCCTGGTACTGCAGACATCCCAGCTTTTTCACAGACCATCTGTCATCACTATGCAGTTGTATTGTATGCTGCTGTCTTCAGGCCAAACCCAGTTTATGATCCGTTCAGCCACCCTCCTGTTTTTAAAGTGATACTAACTCCTCATAATTTCTGGCTTCTAGGACACATTCCCTGACCAGATCACCAAGTCTGACTGTCTGACTGTCAAAGCCACTGTCCATCTGTTCTTCATAGACACAGAGCATAAGAGCATGACTATAATTAGCTGCGTGGAGAGGTTTGAAATCTCCACAGGCTGCAGTCGAAACGTGACTTTCTGGGACAGTCTGCATCCAAATCGCAACCCAAAATAGCATTGTGGGAACAGAACAGGGTTTGGATTTTGGACTGAACACAATTACCGCACTTTGACAAATGACCTCTGTTTCTGCATTTGTTGCTACAAATACCCAGTACTATCGGGACATCAAAACAGCAGTGCTTTGTTTCAGAATTGTGAGAATAAATCAAAGTGTTCTGATGGTATTTTCTCTTGGGTTATACGGAAACATGAAGACAGAACAGGGAAGACAAAAATAGGTTAAACATCTCTTTGTGTATAAAATTACAGATGGTGGAAGTCTGTGGAGTATTAATATAAAAAGTATCCTCCAAACAAAAAGTAAGAGCTGATTTTGTTGCATTCTATGGACATCTAGGACTGACAAAACTGTGCTTTATTAAAATAATTTGATTTAATTGAAATTTAATGGTAGCACTGTATATGTGTACAAGGTATATGACATAATTCAAATAATTTGATTTGATTTTCATGTTTAAAAAGGAATCATGACTGCCAAATTTAAAATGAAATTACAGTATCAGTGTACTCCAGAGCATAACCCTGACATACATTTAAAATGAATTTATATAGAACTGACTTTTGCTTTATGGTTTTCAAACAACGAACAAAAGGTAAACATAAAAATGCAACATATTTCCAAATTTGTTTTGTGAAATCTAAAATTAGTTTGCATTTAATTTAACAAAACACATTAATCTATCAATTTTGATATAAAATGCAAAGTTCATTTCACAGTCAAGTTTGTTATAATTATGGAGGATTATGTTGTGTAAAATTATGTAAAACATTAAAATGCAAACTGGATTTTTAATTTTATTTTAATGTTGTCCTATAGGGGAGAACGGTACCCATGGAACTTAAAATGGAAATTAAAACAAGTTATCTAATTATTATGGTTTTAGAACAATGACCCCTATGGCACAATTTAAAATGAACATGGGGATGGGGTAAATTGAGTGCTCTACAGGTAAATAGTGCTTCTGTACTCATACTGGTATAAAAATGACACAAAAGCAAACAATTTTGAGATAATTTTGAACTTCATTAATGCCATCATTTAAACAAAGGCAAAAAACTCCTACTTTTAAGTAAAAACATATGTTTGTGTCCTGTTGTTCAACATGTTACTTAAACATTTTCAGTAAAGATTAAACTGTGATCTTCGTGTTTTAGCTACAGAAAGAATGTGTGTGTAAATGTGCTTTTGTGTTTACAGACAGGTGACAAATTAAAGGAAAAACTGGTCCAGGTCTGAATGCTTGACCCCTGCAGTGAGGGGATCTGGTGGCTCTGTTATGCTTTGGGGGGCCTTTTGCTGGCATGGTTTGGGTCCACTTGTCCCCTTAGCAGGAGTGATTACTGCAAATCAATACAAAGTTGTTCTGAGTGATCACCTTTTTAATATGATGAATCATTTCTATCCTGATCGGAGTGGTCTCTTCCAGGATGACAATGTCCCCATCCATAGGGCACGAGGGGTCACTGAATGGTTTGATGAGGATGAAAATTATGTGAATCATATGCTATGACCTTCACAGTCACCAGATCTCAACCCAACTGAACACCTATGGGAGATTTTTGACCGATGTGTTAGCAAGCGCTTACCACCACCATCATCAAAACACCACATGAGGGAATATCTTTTTGAAGAATGATGTTCATCCCTCCAGTAGAGTTCAGAGACTGTAGAATCAATGCAAAGGTGTATTGAAGCTGTTCTGGGGGCATGTGTTAGCCCGACACCTTACTAAGACACTTTATGTTGGTTTTTCCTTTAATTTGTCACCTGTCACATCATTTGTCACTGCTGAATGTACAGCTTTGTGCGTGGCTTAAACTTAAGTTTAGTTAACAATTTGGTATTTATTCATCAACATTGTAACACTGGTAACAGTGATCAAACATTAACATGAACAATGCCTCTAGTCTCAAGAATATCAGAAAATAATACTTAAATACACAGGTTACTCTGTACATATACTGTATAGCCTGTTTAAACCTTTGGGGGTAAATTGAGCCATTGACTCAACTTGCCCCAACATCACTGGCACGTTTTACCTCACAACCTCCATTTTGACAAAACTGTTTCACACAGTGGCTCAGATCCACAATTATGCTAGGTTTATGACCTTGTTTTGTAGCTTACACTGACTTAATTAACATGTAATAATGTCCAAAACTTGTTTTGATTAAGATTAAAGACTGATAACTTTAACATTATGAATTCACTTGGCATGACAAAATTCATTTTTTCAAATCATTTTTTTTGCTCTGTTTTGCTGACCACTCTCTCCATATGCTTGAGTCCAAGATGGATTGAGTAATGTGAACTATACTCCCTTAATTTGTGGTCACATGATTACTTTTGTTTATGGTTACCTTGATACAGCGGGTGGCTCATTTTACCCACTGGCTTGACTTACCCCGTTTTCCCCTACTGTATCATGCACACACATGTCGAAAGAAATTTCAATTCACTGAATGATTTCCATCTAATAATGTCAGTCCTGGACTTCCACACATCTTAGAGTTTAGGGAAAATAACTGCAAGCAAGTCTTTGAAAAGATAGTTTTGCGTTGTTGCTTCTCATTTCATTCAGCAAAGTTATTCAAAGATTTCAATCTTGAATGCTCAGCCTGCAGACAGACACAGTCTGCTTCACATTCTGGACCCTTCCGGCCTGAATCCTCCTCTTATCTCTGAGGACGACAGATGAGCTGTCTGCAGTGGCAAGGCCTTGAACGTGCCCATCATCACTCACATTCGATTCTTGAAGTCTTAGTTTGAGTATGTGTGTATGTGCATGTGTGTATGTGGACACTTTTATTAGAATATACTATATGTCTGCAAATCCTCAGCCAGATCCGCAGTAGTCACTTATGTAAATCCAAGGTCTTTTGCTCCTTTCCTCAAATATCCCTCTCCCTCAACATCCTCTTTAGCTCTTTGTGCTTTTGCTGCTTCCGCTCATCTGCCTTGACCTTGACATTGGTCATCTACTGTCAGCTTTCTTTCTAAGAGATCAGAAGGAAAATATAGAAATGCAGAGCACCAACAATCATGCACAATCACACACATGAAAAACATAACTTTTATTTCAACACTGTGAAATACTTCATACTCTGGGGATAATTTAGTTTACAACCATCTCACTTCCATCCCTTTGAAGTGAGTTTGGTTCCACTTCCTTCCCCTAGTTAAGCTGTAGTAATGGCTCTAATCTGGGCAAGTGACCGTGGGGCTCTTTTTCAGGCTGCAAAGACTCTTGCACTTCATGGCCATTACCTCAGTTATAACTGCAGGTCCTGCTGGGAGCTGAGAACTGGGACTGCGTCTCACCCTACTGGCCAAATAGGAAGTCAGTCAATCTTTTAATCTTTTAGTGCCCATAAAAACAAATATTACACAGAAGAAGGGAAATAGCAAAACCGTGAGTAAACACTGACATTTTTTTATTCATATACACACATTTTGCTAGTGCAAGCATGTGCACACACACACACACACATTGGCTCAATAAAATGTGAACTCATTAGACCATATGAGGCTGATGTTTATGTTACTTCAGTTTATTTGGCATGGTGGTCAATATCCATGGACCAAGATTTCATTGAAATTACTGACACTTATACGAGCTCTTTCACAGGCTGGTGGAGATAATATTATTCCCCTTTAGCTTTTATCGTCTCCCTCATTCCATCTTCTCCCTTTAATCCACTTGTCCTGAGTTCTCCCTTCCTTTTCTTTTACCATTTTCCTCCTCCCTCTTCCTTCAAGTCTTCCTTCACTGTATGTGAGCCAATCGAACATCTCTGTCTCTGTGCGACAGGTATAGTCTGACCTTGGACTGACAAAAGAGAAGCCTATCTTCTCAGTCTAAAGCTTTCTCTCTCAGCCCTCCACCACATTCAATGTAAGAATGCGTCTAACTCACATGTTCTTCTGCATCTGCATAAACAGGTACATGCACAGAGCCCAAACACAAAATTATCGCAAGGCAGTAGAATTGGGAAATAAATTGTGAAATGATTGTTTTCACAGCTGTGCACTTGGCGCAGATGCTTTAGGCTGGAGTGAGTGGTATGTATCAGGCAAGCATAGCTCAAAAAGGTTGAAAAAGGAACTTAAGAGTGTGCTGTTACAGTGAACAGGACAGGTTGAGCTGAGGCGTACAGGGGAGATGAGATGAAGGTTAGTTGTAGGTGATTGATGGTGTTGCCTGCAGCGCTGTCATTGAGTAATTGACCTGAAGTCATCTGAGTTGTTAGTATTGAATCAAGAGTCTGTAATGAAATCATAGACTCAGGCAGTGCTAAACGCAGGGATCCTGCTTGAATGCAGGAAGAATAATGAGGTTACTGCTGCACTCATGTTTCATGTTCCTGTGTGTGGGTATTCTGTTTGGACATCAGTGTGGGAGACACAGAGATTTCTGTAATAATTCATACATTGTAAATATGATATGCTGATTTACTGTATACTTTTAATTGATTTTGTTTTTTAAAGATTGATTTATTTGATTTGATTTGATTGATTTATCAAAACTCATTGTAAACTGTAGACACTGAGACAGTAGATCATACAGAGAAGAAGCATGACAGTTTTATGGCATACAATTATACAGTATATGTAGTTTACAATAAATAAAAGTATTGTCTGACAGTAATATTGATGTCTTACTGAGCTGAATTTTCAGTGTATCAACCACAAATGAAAGTTACAAACATAAACAAACATGAGACAGCTGTGCACATTTGTCTCCACACTGTATACAATATATTATCAAAATCAGAGCTTTTCAAGGTGGATGACTAACGGTGCACATGCTGCACTTGGATGACTAAACTGGCGTCATGGCAGGACTCATTGTTTTACGGGAATGAGATTTGTGCAGTCTAAGGGATAATTTCTCTATCACATGCAATACAGCTTCAACCAAAACAACTCTTCTGTCTACGGGAATGTCGGGTGGGTGGCTCACTCCTCCTGGTTCTGACTGAAAACTGTGTCACGCACTAAAAAAAGGATTCGGTTGTGCTTGTAAGCAGGTATTTAATTCTTTAGTGTGCTTACCGAAAATGACCGTCTTGAGTAACCCGCTAAGTTTTATGGCCTCAGGGAGCAAATCACTGCTTATTCACTCTTCACTCATTTAGTTTGCATCATGTTCCTCAACATCCTCAGTCCACTTTGTTTTTCTTCAAGAATATTTGAAAGACTCTACGCAAGCAATGCAATACACAAATCACAAAGTGCATATTGATTTCGAAAGGCAGCAACACTGTATCATAAAAAAATAACAGATTGACACCATGGACAATACTGTACATTCTTGCAGTGGGTGCAAAAGACTAATGGTCAACATGTGTGACTGATGGTTTGTCAAAGATAGAAACAAGGATATGAGCAATACACTGATCGTAAAAACAGGATGAAACGTCTCTGTTTTCTTGGAGTGCTGGGAAGAAGCAGATCAATGCTGACTCATTGGAAAAGACATCCACAACAATTTGTGCTTTACAAATATTTCCATGAGGCATCAACTTGGATCGAAATAAAGAGAATTGATTTGAGTACAAACATACAGTACAGGGAGGTTGCAAGAACCTTACACATACAGAAGAGCTGAACTTTTACCTACTTACTTTTAACACTCTTATTAGCAAGTTATACTTTCTAATATGAATAATGTGTAGGTTGTAGGTGTGTGCAAATTTTTAGAAAAAGGGTCGCATGCCTATGTTGCTATCTCATACAAATGCAGTCACACCACATAACTGAAACTTAACTTTCTACCAAAAACAAAAAACAAAACAAAACAAAAAAAGCTATAATTTCTTTGTGTAATGGCTTCATCTGCTGACAATCTCATTTATCAGTACATTTGGACAGGCTGTTCCTTACCACTTAAAGTGGGTGGAATTTTAAGTGGGTGGAATACTTGGGATAATGATTTCAAAATATAATATAATATAAAATGAAGGCCAGATTGTCTGGGGTGCAGTAATCAAGTAGATTACATGCTATTAGAATACACTGTGTATGCATGTGCTTGGTGGATCAGAATGAACAAATGAAGTCAATTATTCTGTCTTTGTGTTCCAGAACAACCTAGAAAATTGATGACTATATACGATGCAATGACTTTTTATTTCATTTATCTTTAATTTAATTATTCCAAATATCTCAATTTGGCACTGTAACATATGAGGGGGGTGAGTAGTGACTTGCCACACAGTATCATTAAAGGATTCCTGTGTGTTGTTCTGGCTCAAAGGGTATTTGTTTGGTTGGCCCAATTAACATTCTGTGGGGAACCGTGACATTTCCTCTCCGACTGTATCTACATGGACGTTAGCGGGCCCAGAGAGCTACTCTTTTGGTGTGGTAGTGAAAGGTGATATGTGAGAGCAGCTGTTTGGTCTCCACAGCTCGCTTGGACTGCCTCCCGGCAGCTGAGTGTGTGTTTGTGTGTGTGTGTGTGTGTATGTATATACACTCACATGTGGATTTATGTTACTAAGGACAGTTATCACATAAATCAGCCACTCTGCTGAGGTTCACCCTGCATCACCTTCTTGTCAAGTGTGAACCTTATTACCTTTATTACTTGTTCAGGAGCCTGTGAGATGCTTCTTATAGTAGTTTGTTTGATTCAAGAGGATACATGAGGATCCATGTGGGAGTGTTTCTCTGAGCATGTCTAAAACAGAGAAGATTTAATGATAAGGTAGATTTAACAACCGACAGTGTCAGTGTGTGTCTCCTGTTTGAAGTGCTGTATATCCTTTTTACTAAATTTCTGCAGAATCAGTCTCTGAAGAAGTATAGAGGAAATCGTTATGCAAGTTTCATCGTCTGTTTAGACACAGACACCAATAAAACCCAGACCTCATACTGCTTGAATCAAATTTTACCACAACCTGACTTCCCAGCATGCACTTGGTGGGAAGTCCAGACCCCCGTGACCATGAAATGGAATACGTGGGTAAGAAAATGAATAAATAAAGGGATTATAGTTTACCACATTTGTAAACCAACATGGCTTTTTCTTTTGTCTGTGTGCTAAAACCTCAACACACTGGAGACAGTGTGCTTACTGTAGGAACAGTCCGAGGAGAAACACGAGAAATCTGTGTAAATTACTTTCGGACAGTATCTCTGCAGTTTAACAGCATTTCACTCACCATGGATGAACATCATTTACTTTCAACTCAAAGCTGGACTTTTGTAATCAGACATTTATTGTATTTGTTTGTGTCTCCATCCAAAGTATGGGAACATGAGTCCATGCTAGTGGCTCTAAAGAGGAAGGAGATGTCATTAGTTTTGTTGGTATTTGGTCATAAACTAAAGTATTTGACAAATTAAAACCTTAGTTAAGGGATCACCAAAGTTATTACAGCTCATCCTGAGGGGAACATGAATGTGTGTGCTAAATTTCATGGAGATCCAATCAATAGTTATCAAGACATTTCAATCAAAACCATGACTGTAAACTGCATGATGGCTCTAGAAGAAAAGTCAATGCATCACTGAAGTCACTGACCTGGAACCATGAATAACTGAACAAAATTTCTGGCACCTCATCAATAGTTTCAGTCTGGACAAAAGCAGTGAGAGCCTCACCACTAGCATTCCTAAAAAAACAAACACACTAGCATTTCAAGAGCCTTACAGTCTTGTACTAAAGTAAGATGGTTACTGTAGATTTGAATTGCAGTATAACACAATAGATATAATTGAGTCAGTTAAATCAAAAGGGATAAAACGGGCAACTTAAAACAAGAAATTAATTGCAATTGCTGATATTGCTCATTGTTTCCAGCTTTCTGAATTTCACTTCGACCAAAAACTCAGGAGTCCTATAGGACAGACACGCCCCTTATTCATAAAAGTTTCTCCTTAGAAGTTAAGGTCTGTTTATTCCCAGATGTTAGGTACTTTTTAGCCAAAACGATGTTTTGTGAATAGGTCCCCAGGTTTGTTGTGTATTTCCACAGCTGTTGATCACTATGAGGATCTTCCTGTTGGAAAGTCTCTTTGTAACTGATTTTCATAGTGATTATGACTGGTTTTTGTTGGCTTCACTTAGAGCCAGATGTTGATCATAAGATGTTGTGCATATCCATTACAATTTGAAGTCATTATATCATTATATCAATTGCCACATATTTATTAACAACACAGTCTCACTCTCTCACCTTGACCCTGTCTATGAAGTTGGGGAATTTAAAAGCTGCAAACAAAGCTATGGCTGATATAGAACATAATATTTCTTTGTCATCAAATACAGATCTAATGACTCAAGTTTAGTGTTGATTTTGTTATTAGCAACCAAATGCAACTTACAACTTCATCCAAAATACATTTATTAAGGAAAATCTATTTCTGCTCTTAAGACAAGAATATTAATTGGCCTCCAAAACAGCTTCTGACCTTCCCCAGCAGCTGTATTGTCTGCTGGAGGTGGCAAAACATGATCAGCACTGCAGGTATCACACATTTTATTTCATCAAGCCATGCTTCATCTGTTTTGAAACTCTACTGTAACACTCTCCTGCTGTGCCGAATTCTCCACACCAGTCCTCTCTAAACATGATGAGTCTTACCCTACGCGCATTAGTCTTAATTAAACGAATTAAATTAAAGAGTGTTTTCTCTCTCCAGACTGCAGATTCCCTCCTTCCCCTCCTTTTCTCCTTCACTCCTACAACCCCCCTCCTCCGTCCCTTCCTCATTTTCCCCCTTCCTTACTCCAGCAAAGCTTTATCACATTTAATGACTTGGTTGTCTGGTCTCGTGGGAGGTGCAACCAGTTTGCATTCATTTATTCACAACTGTAGGCAATAAAAAACAGGCTTTCAGTTCACAAACCAATGGGATGTTTCCAAGGCATTTGCAATGACTCTCCACTGTAAATCACTGGCTCCATTTTCAGTGTGTGTTAAGTCTGGTGCTGCTCTCCAGGCTCTTTGTATAGTATCACTACTGAGCACAGCAAACATTTAGTGTTGTTATGCACTGATTCCTGTCCCAAAATTCTATTCATTACAAATATTTGACTTTACACTGGTTTTACCTAACCCTCAATCATGAGGTTGATATGTATGTATAGCATAATGCCTTTTAAACTACGCAATAAGCAGATATATGTACATAGTAGGAATTACAGCATTCCCATGTTCAGTTGATCTATCTTTTTATATTTTAACCCAAGCATTACACTGAGGTCAAATACTGCTTACATAGTTAATAATATTACCCACCCAACCCCCCAACAACTCCCCAAGGGGACCTCCCCACAGTTGAGAAGCCGCTGTAACACTTTTTATATTCATAATTAAAGTGCTTATATTGTTTAAAACAACAAACAAAAGACACTGACATTTCCAAATTTAATTTTCTGGCCACAAAAATTTTGATTTATTTGTTTTCAGGAAGCATTAGGATACCTGACACAAAAGTCAGCTTTTTATTATAATTGTATCATAAAATGTAACCATGTAGTCTAGCATGAATCTTGCAGTGCTATTTAATACAGATTCATGCTAATTTTAGATATTCCCACATCATAAACCCTGGTGGGAGAGTGACCTCTTTCATATACAGTATACCACATTATACATCTTGAAGAATTCTTTTGCACAGATTCTCAAAACAGATAAAAATCTGAATATAAACAGTGAGTTGTGATAATAAAGTATGAGGAGATGTTCAGAGATAATTCTATCCTTTACATTCCCATAGAAAACAATAAATCTCACTATCTGTGGCTAGTTTGAAAACAAAAAAATACCTCCGTTCCAGTTTGGCCCTGTGTCTGCCGGCTTCCTTCCTGTCCCTGACCTCAGAGGTCAAGGCAGCATAATGAGCCCACTCTCGAGTTTCTCCCTCTCCTCTGCACTGTCCTGTCACTGTGCCTCTTGCAACATATCACCATCTCAAAGCTGTTCCGCTTAAGCTGTTTCAATGTGACCCAATGAATGTGAGATTTTCCACATGTGTATATTCAGGGACAAACAGCCAACACGTACGACAATGAACTATGGCGAAGGGGAAACAGGACTTGCTGCAGAGATATCACTGATTATGATCAACATGAACACACACCTCAGCATTGAGTGGTCATATATCAATGTCTCACAGGCTAATGTACACTATGATGATACCATCAACCCCACTCTCCCATTACACTCCTCATAAACACATAAAGCTGTATTTCAGCTGTACAGGGGACCACAATACCTTTGGGGAGTTTGGTAAACCTCATTAATGTTGCCCGGAGAGAAAAGCCCCTTTTTAAACCTCAAAGTGGACTGTGAAAGGGAATGGGTCAATAAAGTCTTTATTTGTCTATACACAGTCTGTCACCAGGTTCTCTATGTTGTTTTCCTGAGAGTCACTTTTTATTTAGCATATAATCCATTTTAGTACAGAGCGGCGAATGCAGTGCACTGAAGCACAAGTTCTAACATGAAAGAAAACCATTTGCTGAGGAAATGCATGGAGTGACTCCATTTAAGAAGTCAGTGCACACAGTCTGTGTGTAAGATTAGATTTGACAGCACTTACTTTTACCTGCTACTGTTAATATCTTTAATATGCAGTCAAACAAGTGTGGTAAAAGTCATTTAAACTGCTTTGCAAATAATAATTTAATGTGAGTTTGTACAGCCACTGCTCATGTTGAGAAAGATGAAACAGATGAGAGAGGGGTGGGAGAGATGGGAGATGGACAGTTTCCGTAGCGATGCAAGTGTGTGTCTGGAATGTCTCTGTGTGTGCACAGAGCTCTCTCCGTCCCACTGTGCAGCACATCCCCACGGCAGAGAAACCACTCAGTCTCTCAGCTGCCCCGCAGACTTGCTTTTTCCTATAGCACAATTTTATTCTCTGCTCAACTCTTTTTTTTGGCAGAATATAAAAGTGTTGGCTGCGGCTGCACAATTCATCACAGGCTACCAACAAAGGTTGTGGCCTGGTGGAGGGGGGCAGTGGCCTGCTGGTGGATGCACAGTATAGCTGTAGTGTACACTGTAAATTAAACATCAAGATAACCCTCTGTCTCCCTTCAAGGCTGTGGGAGTGTGGGAGAGGAGGTACAGAAGTCTTTGTGGGTCTCTGTGAATAGTAAGGCAGCTGAAGTCAATGAGGTGCAACACACGCTGAGATGTGAAGAGGAGAATTAAGCACTGGAGATTATTCTGGAGGAGGTTTAGGAAAAAAAGGGAGGTGGGCAGATGAATAAATAACTTGTTTGTATATTTTTTTTGAATAAATAAACAAATAAATAAATAAATAAAGACTAGAGTTCTTCTTTAAGCCCCTCTTGGTGGAAGAACCATAGAAAGCTTAATCAAAAGCAGACCTCAGCACAAGAGCTGGCATTTTCCCCTCATCTTAAACTGATCAGCTGCCACTTTCAGTTGTTTTGTCTGCATTTTGTATCTCATCTCTCACCTCAGCTGGATCAAGCTAGAGGTCTGGCACCAGGCATCTTGATAATGAGGAGAAAATGAGAGGATCGGAAGCCGTGAAAGGAAATATCCCTTGAAATGTGCCCCCTTCTTCTTTCCTCTGCCTCCGCTCCCTCCTCTCTGTCCCCACTCCAACCTCTCAACCTCTATTCCCAGGCTGCACACCAAGTCGGGCCCTCCATGGAGAGCAGGAAGCTGGACTGGGAAATGGGAGCCTGTTTTCAAGCCAAGGCAGCGGGTATGAGATGTCTGCCTAGGAGAAGGTGGCCACTTTCCCAACTATGAGCCGGAGTTGAAAACTGACAGCCATGTTCAAGAGACCCGGGGGAAATTACAGAGTTTGAAAAACCTGAGTGCACGAGGGCACAACGTGAAAACCAGGATGAGCATAATAACACACATTGTCCTCACTGGTCCCTTCATATGGGAAATAATTAAGCAAATCTCTATCTGGCGCACAGAGAGCCTGGGAAAGATTTGTTGGCTTTATGTGTCTTTTGGGAGGCTTGGTAAACCGCAATCCTGAGAACTTTAAGAATCCAAGTTTTGTCACCAAGCAAAAACCACCGAGCTTCATCCCCATGATTATGGATGTACATTACCATTTGTTGTGCCTCCCACGTATTTTATGGGTGATTATGAAACATGTAGTTCATAAAATCTGTGTGAGAGTAATTCATGCTTTGGTGTCAATAAAGGATGTCAAATACTTCTGAAACATCTTTCTATAAACCAAGAAGCTGTCTTACTGACATTATTCACTGCTTTTCAACCACAGTATGGAATAATACTGGAGTGCAGATTACATAATTGTTAGTGTGGCGTTTTCTTTTGTTGGATCCCACAAAAATGTACATTTTGCTTGAGGGAGGGAGCCTATTTTTGAATAAAGATCCGGTAAGCCATAGCCAGTTTGATCTGAAAATTAGAAACTTGTGACAAGTCTCTCCGGCTGTCTGATCAGCAGTGGGTGAACAAAGACATGTTTTATTTTCTAAATTGTGATTCATTGAAAAGGAGCATTATCTAGACTCCAAGACAGGCAGCTAAATGAAGCAACCTATGGTCGAGATGGTTTCATATAATTGAAAACACACTGTTCACTAGAATTTTTGTGGCCAGGGAAGAGACTTGTTTTCAAGAGGTTAACCTCTCTTTTTGTCCTGTTTGTGTGTGTGTGTCAAAGTTGAGTTATAGTGGAGAAGATTTTCACCATGTGAGCTCCTTTAGGATGTTTTTTTTAACCACATCACCATTGCGGAATGTTTCAAACATTAGTTAGATGCTAAGAAATTGTTTTTTAAGTACTGCAGAGAGCTGGTTTTTGTGTCTGGTCCAAGGGGCTTCTATAAAACATGTTTTGAATTTGAGTTATAACTGTAAATGCAAACCCGGTGGGACTATTGGGTTGATTTAGAAATAGCCATCAGATGCTTATTTATGACATGTGCTAAGATAAAAACAAAACATTTAAAATAAAACAAGATACTAAGACATTTACTAGATCTGAACTACAATGTTCCCAACCATCCCCTTAAAGGGCCAATTTACCCAAATTTGTTCATTTCTTTTCTCTTGCCTTTTGGGTCTCAGAGATTTTTGCCTCCACCCCAGTGTGGAGGTGAATGGAACTGCATTGCAAAATCGCATTCATCAGCAAAATCTAAGAATAAGTGTCACTGTTCCTCTGGATAATCCACAGACCTTGCTGGAAGCAGTTTGATAGGAACTAGTACAGTGAAAACTAGCTCCAATGAAAACTGTTGACTGTTCTGCGGATTATCCAGAATAACATGGAGACTTCCTGAAATGACACATTGCAGCTGACTCTGTTAGATGGAAATTTTCATTGCTTTCAGGACCACTAACAAAATTCCATTCACCCAGACTATATCGGGGTGGAGGCAGAGATCTCCAGGAGCTCAAAAACTTAGCAAATAAAATCAAAACTATATGCATGACTGCGTCTTAGGTGAACCAGCCCTTTACGTAGGTTTAAAATTAGGTGCAATATTTCTACAACAGCATCACATTTATATTTAGTATCAGTATCCTGTGGTCTGCTGAAGCTTTATCATGCTTAGAGTCAAATATCGTATTCAAAGACAGTGTTTTTTATAGTTACACCATCACATCAGATGGAAGTTCTACAGTAGATATCCTGTGCATAATTTTCTACACAGTCCCCTGTAATTCAGCATGATATTTTTGGTATCATTAGAAACCCTGTGAACCTTTTCAGAGATGAAAATAAAGTTCTGTGGGTTTGAACGATGCTAGTGTGCATGCCATGAGTATGTAATAATGGGCCTGTTAAGAGTTTATATGGTTGAATATTGTCTAATACTAATTATTTACTGTTTAATACTGTTTATAATACCCAGTGTTAAAAACTAAATGTCTGTGTTACACCCTCATAACAAATGATTGATTGTTCCAATGCCACGTGAGGACTGACAGCTGGTCCCTTACTCCCTCAGTGGCCTTGCTAACCAGAGAGATGCAATCATTTTTGACTGGACAATATCTCTGAGAAGTGCAGGCTGAGGGCAAGGTGTCCTGGTTGTGTTGTGACAAAGATATTAAAGGAATCTGTCTTCATCTTTAGGGAGTTTTCTTTTTAATCCACTTGAAGAAGAATGACTGGCCTTGTGTGCTCTTCTTCTTATAGAATATTGCAGAGCTGGAGCCTTGACAAACACTCATGAAGCCGAGAGATGAAAAAAATCGGAAATATGATGAAATATTACAGTATTTCCAGAGCGTATCTGAGGGTCATGCTGCATGTTGACTTCCACACAGCTGAAGCTACAAACTTTTCCCCTCAATACTTGGTGTGTTTTTTTTATTTATCAAAAGCAATTTCAACATGGAGTCTTAAACTTTGAAATAAACAAGTATCTGAATAAGTCTGAGATAAAAACAACAGCATCATGACATCAGAAAGATACACTGAGGTTTCTGTCTCTCCATTCGTGGAATATTTTAACAACTACAATGATGAACTACAGTTTTGCTCAATATAAAAACTTGAGTGGTTCCGCTACACACAGCGGCATAATTCAAGACAGGATGACTAGATCCATAATTTAGAGTGTTCTGCTCTCATCTGCCAGGGACAGCAGCAGCACAATAATTCTATCATATACTGTATGCACGGATACATAATTCAACAGTTAATGATTCATATATCTTTAAAAAAGCAGGGAAAGAGTTCCAACATTGAAAAGCCAAAGGTAAAAAGGTAGCACACACACAAATCTTCAGGACAGAGTTGACTAATCTCCATTTCACCAATTTATTCTGGCCATGTCAACAAACATGCTAACATTTTGGCCTAGAGGCCTTCATCAGAGCATGGAGGAAAATGGAAGTCATGTCATTTGTATACAGAAGTTGGCAGGTGATTGGCTTAAAGGATCACATGGAAGTTAACTCGCTAAGGTCCCATACACATCTTTTCGTGATATTATGACAATGACTAAAAACACGTGACATGGCAAATACCACACAATCAGACAGTTTGAACTGACGTTACAGCTCACAGGTTCTGTGATATACATTTTGTTTCCATGGAATATGTGAACATGGAATATGCCATAGCCAAGCACTATTACTTTCAAATGCTTCCCCCGAACAAGTTCCATAATATGGAAACAAAGAATGTATATCACAGAACCTGTAACCTCAGTTAGAGCGAGCCTGTCCTCCCAAGAAAAACTACCCTATAGGTCGTAAATTCAGTTACCAAAAATGACCTATTAGTTTTTATTATTATTATTAGACCTAGTTACGTTTGAGTGACAGACGCCATCTAGTGGCTGTAGTAATTATGACCCAGAGAAGTGATGTAGTTCAGATATAAGGTCTATGTACGGTGACTTCCTTATTAGGAGGAGGTGGGTTGGGTAGATGGCTGGATAGTTAGTTAGATGGCAAAAAATGGACTTAGCTGTAGGCGACCACTGTTCACTTTCCGTTTCCAACCGCGAGTCAGGACATTTATTTAAAAACTGTAATGTGGTGTTTACTGTTGCCATGATGACGAAGGTTGCCTAAACTAAGGAAGTATTAACCACATTTCAAGTGAACATTTTAATGCAAACCATGATCTTTTCCTAACCCTAACCAAGTGTTTTTGTGCCTAAACCTAACCAGACATTAATCACAGCATTGTCACATCATAAATCATGATAATTTTCTGTTCTTATGTAACAGAGTTTTGGAAAGCAGCATATTACACTCCAATGGGTCATTCTTTAATTTGGAGGACTTGTTGGTTAGAACTATTAAATTGTATATTTTCCATTTCACTTGTTTTTAGTCATTGTCATATTATCAAGAAAAGATGTATATGGGACCTTAGGGAGTGTAGGGATGTGTATGTGACCCTCGAAACCAATCACCTGCATTCTCCTGTATACAGATGACATGACTTCCATTTTCCTCCATGATGATGAGGGCCACTAGGCCGAAACATTAACATGTTTGTTGACATGGCCAGAATAAACTGGTGAAATTGAGATTAGGAAATTTTGTCCTGAAGATCTTTGTGTGTTCTACCTTTTTAACTTTGGATATTCAGTGTTGGAACTACATGACTTTGGTTTAGCAACACAAATACTGGGAAGTTGCATCCTCTCAAACATCTAATTAGCAGGGAAACAGTCTTATCCAACCTTTGTACGGTAGGTGCATGAAAAACCGGTGTGTGTGTAACTGGTATGTGTTTGAGAAAACGAAATAGTGAAGGGTAAGAAGAACCAGATTATGGCATTAATAATCATTACAGATTGATGGATCGGTGCATGTGGAAACTGGGATTAAGCCTTTCGACACGGCCTGTCATGCTGGAGTCTTCAGCTACTGTGACTGTGGGACAATCTGACTGTTCCTAATATTTCAAAGCTGCTTAATCATTGAGCATGACGTCCAGGGACGAGCACAGGCATCACGAAGACTTCAGACAAGCTTACCACATTAAACAACCAGTATTACGGATTTTGCTTGATCTGCGGGGGCACTAAAACTGAAAGTTATATTGCCACTCAGAGTTTTGTTTGATTATAAGGAATCAAAATTAGTCTGTACTTTTAATCATTAAGCGCAAGAGTTGAGGTCTGGAAAAGCAACGGGTTCCATGACATTTTCCTGAATATTATGACTGTCCTTTAGTTTCACTGCCAAACAGATGGTTTGGTTGCTCTCTATCTCCAAGCTTTATGGTCATATAACCACCGTGTGTGTAAATACACGCTGACAGAGCTTCTCGCTCACAGACTCAGAGCAGTGTTTAAGCAAGAAGCTATAAAGTTTTGTAAGAGTGCTGCTGTTATCACAGGGGGAGGCCCCCGAATAACCTTCAGGATAAAATAGGGTGTGTTTTTGCATTTATTTGACTTTTACAGGGTCATGAAAGTAGGACAGAATTTATAATTATGTAATGTATTAACTTTTCAGGGGAATTCTCTCAGGCAATGTACTCACTGTTTTTCTTTTTGAAATGAATGCTTGTTTTCTGTGTTATCCGCTGTAGAGGGTTGGATTCATGAATGAGTTATTTATCTCTAAATGAGATTTACACTGATCCAAGAATGTGGTCTGTTATTAATGCTCATTTTAAAGTCTTAAATGGGACATAACATGCTTTTTTGTGATTTTTTGTTATTCATATATTGTTATAATGTTGAATGCCTATCTTGAACATGGTCAAAGTGTGTATAAAAATGCTGCCTGAATGCGAAAAGCCAGGGCTTCAGCCTGCTATGAACGCTCCGTTACCTCTACTTTCCCATCGAACTGACTTCAGATAGTTTGTGCATACCCACAAACCAAAGCCTTTGCTGCTAAGGTTGTTCCATGGGTTGACCACTCACATATTTCGGATTTGATTTTGGCTCGAATATGTACGGATGTATCTGAGAAGCTTCCGGAAGCTAACAAATCAGTGTGATCAGAGTGGGCTCATCGGGAGGGGGGCCTCAAAGAGACAGGAGCTAAAACGTCCTGTTTGTTTGAAATGTGCATGATATGTTCCCTTAAAAATGTATTATTTTGGTTTTATTACATTATTTTTATAGTTTAAAAACAGTAAAAGGTTCATAATATATTTGTGGTACTGATAAATGTTGCTGTTAATATCCTCACATTGCCCAAACGCAGCTGAAAAGCATTACACCATACACATCAACTATTACTTGACCCTCAGCCCTGAATAGTGGATGTAACTTCAATATACTGTATGAGGCACTTTCCTAACCTCCCACACATATTTCACAGGGATAATGAAGGTGGTGCCAAAAGGTGCAGTTTTCTGTATGGATTGCAGCTGAACCCCTCCAAAACTGGAAAATTCAGCAGACCAACAGAAAATGAGGGTTTGATGAGGGATATAAAAATCCAATATAACTCAAAGACCATTACTAGTAAAGACGGGCATTTAATTAATTTAATGCCTTGAAGTCTCAGTGGCTTATCCTTTTGCCTCTGGTTTAAGAAAACCTGCACAAATGTCATCAAAGTGGGTCTGTGTTACAAATCATACATACTGTACTGTACTGTACACACACACACACACTCACAGACTATGCCAGCAGAGGGATACATACACGTTGCCTATTAACATTTTCAAAAATATTAAACTTAAGACAAAAAAGGCTTTAATCTCTAAATAGTTCACTGTGGGGGAAGGGTTACGTTTTTACATTTGGTTTCTGCTTTAGATGTGCAACATCAGGAGTAAATGAGGGTGACTTAACAGAGTCTGGGAGGTTCGGCTTTGAGTAATTTATGATCGGTGCAGCCAGATGAGATGAAGGTTGTGGTGGTGGGTGTGTAGTTTGGGTTTCTCATGGGCAATAAATGTAAAGAAGGACTTCCTGTGGGCCTGTTCCTTTCTTTTCTAAACTGACAAAGCTGGTTTAAATCACTTATTACAAAAGCAGGTATATACTGTATCATCACATGTAACTCAAAGACAGTGATTTTTGGTTGTCTTTTCTATCTATGATATTTTTTATCTTTCTTTATCCAAATAAAGTTACAGAAAAGAAGAAGTTTATACAGGTTGCTACATTCCCTGTTGCATGTGTTCCCAATTTATTGTTTATTTTTTTTGTTCTATTTAAGAAGAGGACATTCTTCCATCACTGTTTATTATTGATCATTATCATACACCCTCTCTGAATTGGCTTTAATTAAATCAAATAAAATGTAGAGATAAGAGAAGAAAATGAGCTCTGCTGGAACTCTCTGGCTTATTTCCACAGACTTTCTACTTAAATGAGTAGTAGGACATGCAGCCTTGTCCTGTCACTAGCAAGGATACGACATTCTCAGAGAGAGAGAGAGAGAGAGAGAGAACATAATTTAATATTTATGCAGTATGTGAAGACAAGAAGTACCTTTTAAGACATTATGTAAAGATAATGCAAGCTATGTGTGCTTCCTGCAATGACATGCTTCAGAAGATCCGGTAGATTCTCTGGGGTGCCCCTGTCTGTCTCTGCGCTCACAGGCTGGCCTTCCTCTTCTGTTCCTCTTACGTAAACATGGCCATAAGCTACATGTGAATTTGCAGAATAGGAGCTTGGAGCTGGAGAGAAAAGTTGCCACTGAGGTGCAATTACACACTGGAGAACTTCAGAGCTTCAGAGCCTTGTCTTCTATCAGGCCTTGAGATGTTTGATGAGACATCAAACAGGTTCCAACAAAAACTTGCGAATGTGAAGATTCTCTGACTTCTTGCTTCTCTTCTTTTGCCATGAAACAGATGACGGAAATAATGAGGTAGACATGACTACACAGGTGGTTTGCTTCATTTGTTTCAATCGAGCCGTCTTGTTCTGCATTCATTACATCCGTCTTTGCTGAAAACTGAAATCACCAGTCAGTCCTCTCCTTTCTAACTTTCAACGTAAGCTGACTTTGCTTATAGTGCCAGTCATCTAAGAATAGTGCCCCGCTCTTCGCTTAGTGTCACAGCTGTTGCTGATTTCCTCTTTTTTTTAAGACTCTGCCAGCTGCACCAAACCCCTGCTGGATCCTGGGTCCTTGATCCTCAGTTGGCATTGACTCACTGTGGGGGAGATCCCTGAATTTACTTTGAAAATGGTTTTGGTGAACATTGTCAAACTTGAGAGATGAAGGATACACCTCTGTTTCAACATAGTCTTGTATATTCAGCTTTCCCGGTTGGGCCCAGATGTCTTGAGGTTGGAATAATGGGAACAATAAATGAATTAAAGGCAAATTCACAGATATTGAAACAAGCCCACACAGTCAGCTGGGGGCTTATATAAAAATACTTAAGCAGCAAGACTCTCATGGCAACATTTCTGCTGTATTTGAGATTCTAATATTACACCCGTGCATGTTCTGTAATAGCACCCGGAGGCTCAGACATGTTGAAAAGCTCATTAATCACCAACCTGCAGTCATTGCGTTTTGTGTGATAGATTGCAGTGTGAAGACAGCGTACAAATGACAAGGAGGAGCCTCAGTCTCTGTGTTTGCTTATGTGTCTGTCCTCACGCATATGTGTGTCTATGTTCACATTTAACTCTTTCCTTCATCATGAATGACTCGACAGCTGATGGCGCAGTGTGACTGTGCACAAACATGGCGTGACTTACCAGCAGGGGCACACTGTGGCGGTCTCCACGAGGCAGATGGCTGTGATCCTGTTAACATCTGTGTCAGGCTGCCCCTGCTGTAAAATAAATTTCCCTTCTAGACCTGAGACATGACTTTGTCTTCGGGAGCTTTAACATGCCATGTAATCACTCTGGGTCTGTGAATGCCATCAGCCTCCCTTTGAAATATGTACTGTAAGGGAATAAGAGGAAGGAGACTTCGCTTTTTAAAAACAGGTGTGTACACATTTGCTCCATCTTATGAAAATCCTCCTTCTGGTTTTTAAAATAGAGGCTGCAGTGTGCCCTTGTTTTCATAATCCATAGAAAAATTAATCAAAATCAATCAATCAATCTGGGATCAGTGCAATGTTTTCCCATTCATGGATTCTGTGCTGAGGTCTTAATCAAAGAACATATTTACAGTGGCCACTCACGCAGCCTTACACCTTACAGTATATGAAACAAACTGTGATTGTACACTAATGAGCCTTGAAAGTGACCATAATCCACAAAGGTTTGCCCTTAATTTGTCAAGTTAATGCTGCATTCAGCAGAACAGGCCACACAAGCACTGACCTGGCAACCTATAGTCCTTTCCTTTCCTTTCCTTTCCTTTCCTTTCCTTTCCTTTCCTTTCCTTTCCTTTCCTTTCCTTTTCTTTCTTCTCTTCTCCTCTCCCTCTTTTTTTTCTTTCCTGCTTGACTACTTATGTATTCCACAAACGAGGCAAACTTTCCCTCTCATACTGGCGCAGGCCTCTCTTTTCCCCAGAAATTTATGATGCTGAGGTGCAGTGGGGTGTTTGCCCTGAGTACTAAAGGGATAACAGTGGAAAGAGCATTTTTGCGAGCTGTCCTCTGACACGCCACCCACACAGTCCTAAGCGGGGTGTTATCCTCTGCCATAAATCACTTGGGTCATTAAATCACACCCCAGACACTCTTCTGCCCTTTCTCATCACAGTGGTTTCTCTTCATCTTTATTCAATTAGGGAGATTAATGGCCCAGGATACAGCACCCAGGTTGACATTCTGTTATGGGGGACATGACTGAAATGTCACAGTGAGAGGAGGACAGGATGTAAAAAGATGGACAGGGGACACTCATTTACTCTGGACACATGGTGATAAGCCACAGTAAGGGAGCTCTTTATCCCTGTTTATGGATCCACCTGTTGCCATTGGCTTCAAGAGGGAAGAGAGATATTCATGCTCTGTTCTTGATCAAAATTCACACAAAACAAACTAACATTTCATTGCTTCACACAGTTATAAAACCATTCTTATACCACCTTTTGCCCTCTAAACCCAGGTTTACAGTTAGGAAGATCTGGTAGATGTTTTCTGTAGTATTTTTTCTGACAGCAGTCATGCTTTCACTGTGACTCACACTAAATATGAGCGGTACATTGTGAAGCTATAACAGACCTGGATACATGGAGCTCACTCAGCAACTCAGCAACTGCCAGAAACCACAGTATTTCCCTACAATAGAAATGGGAAATGAACTGGGATTGACCAGTGTTTCATCTGTCAAACACTGAACCACATCTGAATAGAAGCCCTGGGCAAAGGCTTTGAAGGCTCCTTGTTAGTCTTTCCATGAGAACTGCCACTGAAATGTAAATTTGGTGGGTAAAAACCCTATTTAGGGTAGAGATATGAAAATGTGAAAAAGAAAGACACTAAGTGAAAAGGGTATTCATTTCATAATTTATTGTTCTGTTGCTAAGGAGAGCAAAGCTCCTGGGCGATATTCCATCATGTTATTATCTAAATATAGATATACAATACATATTTCATACATTAGTAAGCATTACAGTAATGGTGGGTACTGGATGACAAGGTACTGAGTTGAAGGGCTGTAATGGTAGAATGGCTGTGATGGGAGATGTCCCATCATGTGAAATTTTTTTCCAGCTGTCTCATTGGTGCACTATCTAGCATATGCATGATGAAATGAAGGGCACATTAAGGAGGAGAAAATAGAATTTCTGTGGATGAATGAATAAGTAAGTGCTTTCATGAGAGTAGTCACTATTTACTGTATTTTTTATTGGAAATAAATGTGTTTTCACCTTTAGTTTGACCAACTCAAATGTAAAATCTGTATTCATATGTTATTATTTAAATATGTCTGTCTTATATTTGCCTGCAGGGAGGCAAATACATTAATCTACATACCTCCTCTCTAGATCTCAATGCTATATATAATATATACTGTATTTATGGTTTAAAGGAATAGTTAGACATTTTCAGAAATACACTAATTTGCTTTTTTGCTGAGAGTTGAGATATGAGAAGATTGATACCACTTGTATGTTTCTACAGTAAATATGAAGCTAGAGCCGGCAGTTAGCTTAGCTTAGCATAAAGACTGTAAACAGGGGTAAACAGTTACCCTGGCTCAGTGTAAAGGTAAAACCGGTAAACAAATTAGATACAATATGTTAATTAGTGAGCTTTAGAGGTGTTGGTAGGCTGATTTTGTTACCTCTGGATAGAGACAGGCTAGCTAATTCACCCTGCTTCCAGTCTTTATGCCAAGTTAAGCTAAAAGCTGTATGGTTAGCTCAACAAGTCCTTCAAATTAAACGACCACATAGGTTGTTTGTACCATGCACTCCAGCACAACCCATAGGAGCATAGTATGCCACTTTCCAAAACTGTGACAAATCACTATTAAAAAACAATGATGTTTTATGGTGTGACAATGCTGTGGTTAAGATCTAATTAGGTTTAGGCACAAAAACTACTTAGTTAGGGTTAGGGAAAGATCATGGTTTGGGTTAAAATGATCACTTAAAATGTGGTTTGTACTTCCCTAAAGTTTGGCAACCTTTGTCGTCGTGGCAACAGTAAACACCATGACTATCGTTGTTATGGTTTTTAAAAAAATGTCCTGACTTGCGGTTGGAAACATTACACTTGGAGTTGGAAATTGGAAGTGAACAGGGGTATCCTGCAACTAAGTCCACCTTTGGCATCAATCTAGCCATCTCCTCAATTCACCTTATATTGACATCAACTGAACTGTGTCACTTCCCCGAGTCATAATTACTACAGCTGCTAGATGGTGTCTGTCACTCAAAGGTAACTATAGGTTAATTTTTGGCAAATGAATTTACGACCTATGGTGTTGTTTTTCTTGGGAGGATGGGTTCGCTTGGCTGTAGCTTCATATTTATGATACAGACATGAGTGGTATCAATCTTTTCATCTAACTCTTGGCAATAAACCAACAAGCCCTCCAAATTTAATGATAAAATATTTTGTTGGTTCAGCAGAAAGACATAATTTGTTTTAACTTTCCAAAACCATACAAATCACTGTTGAAAAATAAATATGTTTTATGGTGTGACAACACCATGGTAATGGTCTAGTTAGGTTTAGGCACAAAAAACACATGGTTAGGTTCAGGAAAAGATCATGATTTGGGTTAAAATAAGTAGCACTTTGGTTAGAGAAGCATTGTGGTTTGGGATGAAATTACTACTTCCTTAAGGTTAGGAGATGTTAGTCATACTAACCATGTAGTTAAGGGGGGTGGTTATCCTTTAAAAAAACAATTTAGACTTTCCTGTGGTTTGAAATGGGAAAGGAACAGCAGTAAAAGTCCAACATTTGTCGACTAAAGGGCTTTTTCTTGGGAGAAGAGTCTTGAATAAGCATATTTTCCTGAAATGTCAACTATTCCTTTAAAGGGGACCTATTATGCTTTTTCCTATTTTCAGTCATATATATATATATATATATATATATATATATATATATATGTATATATATGTATATGTATGTATATATATAATGTTACAATGTCAGATGTCACTGTGGCTGTTTCTGCTTGTACTATTCCTCCCTGCATGACATCTAAGTGATCCACCATATGTTATGTGTTATTGTGTTAGCGCCGCTAACAAAGCTCTGCTAATTTGGTGAGGAACATATTTAATTTCCTGTAAATTTTTCACAATATAAATTTCCTGTTATTCAGTCACTTAAAAGCCTTTAATATGAGATGGTGGGTTTTCATCAACAGTAACTTAACATGACACATCAGGAGGGGGGCCTTAAAGAGACAGGAGCTAAGACTGCTTGTTAACAGACAGGAAGCTGCATAGAGGGCCAGTATAAGATAAACATTTGAACTGTTAATCATGCAAAACTACTCGAGTGGAGTCCCAGAATAAAAATATAGAGGTGGAAATGAGCATAATAAGTCCCCTTTAACACCACTTTACAATACAGTAGGCTAGTTAAAGGAAAGTAAAAATTATTGATGAGATTTAAAGTTTGTCATTTCCATTAGATTCTCTTATGTTGTTAAAGCTGTATTCTGTTTGTAATGTTACAAAAATGTGTAATCATTAATAGAACAATAATGATCCAGTCTTACATGACAACCTGTATCCCTGTAAACTCTTTCCATCTGTGGAGGCTTACACACATATTCTACATGTCAGTTGCAACATTAATTGTCTGTGCAAGTGTTGTGTTATGCTTTCCACATCGAGTATATCACACATATGAAATGTCATTCTGTGAAGAAACAGGGAGAGTCTGTGCGGTCTGAATGTCACGAACACATTCTAAAATGTGCTCCATGCTGTTGTAGTCTGCTTATGAAAACATCATAGTCATTATGATTTCAGCGTGCTTGTTTTCATTTCATTAACTATGCTTTCAATATGAAAAAAAACAAAGTGTAGCATGATTAATAATAGAAAGTGAACAAGATAAAACATGCAGACATTTGAAATATGCATATAATGATTATCAAATGCTAAAGTGTTCAAGATGGAAGTGTCTTGTTAGATCTGCATAGTATTGCGAAAACATCTCCTCCACCCAAATAACATGAATGTTACAAGATGGGAGGAGGGAATCAGCTCAGTTGCTGTGTTACTGGTCTCTCATCATCGTCTGGAGTTGAGTCAAACTGCTGTTGGCTGCTTCCACTCTGTCGTCATCTGGCAGGTGACTGACAAGAACAAACACTCAGGCAGCCATGGTATTGTTCATGCAAGGGAAATCTCCTGGGAACCCTTGGCAGACCCCCCCACCCACCCCCATAACACACATACACACACACATTTAGAAGCCCCTGCAAACACAGATAGGCTTGTCTACTATTAGTTAGTATTCATTTCTTCCTCTGTCTGATTGTCAGGCTCT
Organism: Thunnus maccoyii; assembly: GCF_910596095.1. Classification (NCBI taxonomy): domain Eukaryota; kingdom Metazoa; phylum Chordata; class Actinopteri; order Scombriformes; family Scombridae; genus Thunnus; species Thunnus maccoyii. The sequence continues at coordinate 25,700,590 of NC_056537.1, read as the reverse complement.
GTAGCCATTGTTCAGGTTGCATAGTGTTGTTTTAGATGTTGTATAATGTGACAGTTATTGTAAGCCAAGCTGACTGGAACCTGGCAACAACCTTGTTAAAGGCAGCCGAGGAAATGAAATAACAATTTTTTATCAAACTATAAAAAAATGATAAGGTGCTGTAATAATTTAGGTAAAAAATGCAAATACTACAAGGCATTACACAGTGCCTTTTAATTCAACATTTTATCTGCAGCTGACACACAGTAGTCCTTTGTGCATTGCTTATATAATTAACCTTTATTCACCCGTGTGAGCCAAAGCACAGTGGAGCAAAACAAACGTCTTCATGCCCACAAATACAGTTTGTCTTTGATGAAATGAGGAGGAGTAGAAAGATCTTGTCATGGCAAGTAATATGATTATGCAGGGACTCGCAGGTGCAACATTTCCAATTACTGCTGTTCTCAGTTTAATCAAACATAACCACCCCAGAGCATCACCATCTACATGTTTATGGATTATAGTTTAGAGGGCTGGCTGCACTGTGTGTTGTTGTTTTTGGTCTGCGTGGTACACTGTCAAAGATGCTTAAATAATCTTTTCCTCTCAGTGTTGTATTAGGATTTAAATCAGCATCACTCTATGTTGTATCCAATCTGGAACAAAAAAAGGATTTAGGTGTTTCACGAATTGGTTGATTTTATTTGCATGATTAGAAGGAGTGATTACCAGCTTGGCACTAGTTGAACGGATCTAAGCTGTGAGTGTTTTGGCATTCAAACCATCGGATGAATCCAAAGTCAAAACAGCAAACAATGGCAACTGACTACAGCTTATGGTAATGAAGCTGAACACTTGCAAGGAAAAACTGACAAAACAACTGCGGCCACATTTTAACTTTCAGAACAGAGCAATATTCATGATGTGCTATATTCATAATGTGCTATATTTAATAAAAGTGTTCGATAATGAAGCAAAATAATATATAATAATAACCACAGCTTATGCAGTCTCAGCACAAACTACTGTAAAATGAGTTTTATTGGTCTTCATCCAAAGCAGGTGCTGACAGAAAATTGAGGAACATTGCGGACAATGCACGATTTTCCAATGCTTTCTGCAAAATATCTGCAAAATATTTGCAATATGACGACTAGAGTGCAGTTACTCTATGAATACTGGACTTATGCCCACCCTACCTTTGGCACATTTCACTATTAACTGATAACTGGCAGACTCATTGCCAGTGTCTGCAGCCCATGTGCTTAGTGGACGATGCTAAGATTTTTTCAGGTTTAATTTCATTGATTTTTCAATGCTTTTAAATGCAGTTTCAGTTAAAACAGGAGTGCGAGATGACATCTTGAGTTAGTATAATCTGGTGTTGCTGCTGGTTCTGGTGCTATTGTGAATGTTAACTAAATGCTGAATGAAATTAAGCATTGGTTTTGGCTGGAATCATAAGAAATACATTGAGCTTTATTACATGATATTAGGATTGCCAGTGTTAACATGGGTTATTCCTATGGTTTTCCAACATAGCCACTGTTATGGCAACTACAAGCACATTTAAGCTACCGCTCTCCCTTCATTAAACGGTAATTTGTCAGTACAGAGAAAAAAATCCTTCATACTGCATATGTCTTTTCAGAAGCTTTTTCAACTATCTTTATGACTGGTGGATGTCAAGGTGCAACTCTGTGGTCTGCTAAGAAACACAGGGGCCTTTAATTGAGTGTGTCAATGAATGACAAGAAAATGGACTCAATCAGACTGTCCAGACTAGGCAAATACTGCTTAGAGATGAATGGAAAAGGTTGGATTTAGTTTGACAGAAGGAAAATGCACCTTCATGCCAGAATAGCTCATACTATGGTCTGTGGCTGTGGCAACATAAATGATGTCATACTGTCAATATTAAATTAATCACTATTGGCTAAGACTTGGATCTCAAGAAAATACACACTAGAGTTGCCAATGCTACACTTCACATTAGCACGAACATTTGAGTGACAATAAACAAGAGTTCTGTTTCTTCTAAGCCAATTGTTGTCATCAACTTTGCATTGCCTCTAATTTCTCAGGGAACCTCAGATTCATGGGCAAACATACGCTCTGAATCTGAGCAGTGATGCTTTCACTTTCCCATTCTTCAACAGGATTGATACTTAGTAGGAGGGTAGGCAAACGAGCAGCTTGGCAACCCCATTAGCATAATTGCATCATTAATTGTGAATCCCTTTCACTCTGAGAAATAGTAGCTGGTACTGGGTGCAGCTTCTAGTCAAGAGAAAGGCTCCACACACAGAGGTTTGTAATGAGCCAGAGAAATGCCTGCTGCCTCATTAGTGCTAGATCCCTGCAGGCCTCTCTTCTCTGAATACAGGGGGGTTTGACGCCTGTGAATGACAAACCCATGGTGTTTGGTAGAGTGGAGGCATTCAGGTGAAAGTTATTACACTTTTCTTCCCACACTCAGCCGCATAACTCAGCTTTAGTGTTCCCCCCACAGGGACACTCCAAGGTCGATTGTATCCCTGCAAGTAAAAGCAGCTACCAAACTTGTGTTTGAAGAACCATTCTCAAACTGCTGTCTCTTCTATAATGAGGACGCTCTCCCAGCATTCCTGCCTGCTGGTGCTGTGAAACAGAATGGAAAGACAGACTGTGTGAAGAGGATGAATGAGTGAGTAATTAGGAGTGTAAGGTTGATCTTGAATTTGCAAAGGAATGACAAGTGTGAAAGGCGGCTCTTTATTTTAACACAGAGAGAAACCTAGTGAGTGTGGGCAGAACATGATTCACAACGGGCAGTGACAACTGCATTCAAGAAACAAAGGAGACTGTGTAAAATACATACTAATAAAGCTTTTTTTTAATATTACTGTGCTCCCTCTGAGTTGGTTCTGCTGGAAATTCAGTGCACTGAAAGAATAGTTGGAAATTGAATATACTAAATACACTTAGTCTAGTGCTTGCCTAGTCTAGTCTTACGTTTGTGTGGTAATTATGAAGCTGAAGTCAGCAGCTGGTTAGCTTAGCTTAGCATAAAGATTGGAAACAGGGCTAAGAACTAGTCCTACACATAACCTCCTGTAAAACAACAAATGATCAGTTTTACACTTCAGTTTTTGTACTGATTAAGTACAAAATTTGATGTGTTAACAAGTGAACTTCAGAAGTGATGGAGAGTCTGACTAACCATTTCCAGCCTTTCTGCAAAGTTATGCAAACTGCTTGCTGGCTCCAGCTACATAATTACCGTAATAATATTAGAGGGATATTAATCTTGTAACTCTCAGCAAGAAAGCTACTAAGCATGTTGAACTGTTCCTTCAAGATGATGTTTATTTTCAGACACCATCATCATGGGACAATGTTGAAGAGGAAAAAAACCCTAGTAAAACATTTCCAAAAGCATTGTATTTTTTGGGCTGTTTTCACTCTCCCACTTCCTCTCTTGGCTAAATGAACAGAGGAATGAAATAAGGGAAACATAGTAGCTACTGTAATTATCATGGCCAAGCTGCTCAACACTCCACAGCCTAAAATGTCTGGTGACTCCCAGATGAAAAAAAGCCAACAGTATTAATGTAACTTGGTTGATGGAGGCGTAAATGGTCTCTTTCAAAAGCAATTACTGCGTACATTTCCTCAGCCTGCTTGGTTGAATAATTATTCAGCAGCAGCGTCAGAAAAATGGTAAAGTTGGATGCAATATGATTCACTTGAACCAGAATAGTTTACAAGATGTAAATATTTAAATCATTTTCAGCTTTCAATTAGGGCATCTTAGTCTTTATTTTCCTGCACTCTGTGGTTTTGAAAGCAGCAAAGAGAATTTAATAATCGCCTAGCTACCCTAAAGTGAACTGTACACATTTTTTTTATCTGATATCTCACAGGGATGTTCAGAGTTGTTGTGATGCTTTGTTCATTATTCATGAATGATAAATAATGCAACAAGTGTCACAATGGGCCAGATGTAGACTAGCTTTTGTGTTTTTAGAGAAAGATGGAGGATTTCATACCATATGCATTTTTAATGTAATGTAGCTTTTCAGTTCTCACTCTGCAAAGAAAGTGATTCTCTGACCTTTCATGCTGATGTAGAAGTTAAAAAGCCTTCTGCCAAGTATCAAACACGAGAGAGGAAAGACTCCTGGTTGTATTTCAAATGCACAAATGTATTCATAATGAACAATGCCCACATGGGAATGTGGTCTCAAATTCAGGGAAAACCAAACACACTAAAAGCTTTGTACGTGCTTGTGTTGGATGGTGAAGTCTGTGATGAATGACAAGAGAATTACTGTATGATTTTCACCAGTTTGTAACCACCCAGGTGTGGGCGAGAAAAAAACACTTTGACACACTATGAAGGTTTTCAACAATAATTCATTCTCTGCTTATTTTTAGATTTTTCCTCACATTTGTTTTTAAAAGAAAAGGATAATCTTATTGCAGTATTCTGTTTGGTAACATTCACAAAGTCTGCAGATGAATAAAATACTTAAAGTTCTTAAAGTTCTCTGTCTCAATGGATGTGTTATTATTTACTTTTTCGTTTGTGTATTCAGCGTTCCTTCAAAAGCCTTCTTAAAATAAAATTCATACAACTTTAATTTTTGGTGCATCAGACACCTCAGCACAGCAAACTTTTGTTAAAAGATATAAATGTTTACATTGGAGAAAATGTTGGTGATTCTGTACTTGCTTTGATAATATTTAATAACCACATTATTCAGCTTTACACTAATCCTACTTTACGTCAAGCATGTACTCTGTGATTTAAATTGGCACTTCACCATTCTTCACATTATAGTAATAATTTAATTTTGAAAAGGTCCTTATGAATGAAACAGATGTAACTGTCAACACAACTGGATTTATATGCAAATAATATTGCTCTCCCTCATCAGGTCAATTCAGTATATTAGAGGCAAAACTGTGTTGTTTCTGTTGACCATGAAAGTGCTGAATGCAGCATACAGTACTTTCATGTTAAGCAATGTACACATTTGTGTTATTAGGTGTTTCAGGGTTCTGTGGAGAAAATTCCAGCAGATCAGATCAGATCAGATCCTTCATTTCCCATAATGCATGACAACATGACATTATCAGGATTACATTTTCAAGCTTTGGGACATTATTCAACTGTTTGTAGCCCCTTTCATACATGCAGTCTATCCCTGAAATGTTCAGGAACATTTCCTGCATGGGGTCATGTGTGAATGGGAGCAGGGACCGATATTCAGGGAAATCTATATCGCCAATTTCCCACCTCTAGACCTGGCAATATTTCAGGGAAAACACTGGCAAGGCTGTGTTGTGAATGGAAGCAGTAACATTGCAGGGAAAAGCACATAAAGGGTTACATCCATCTGATGAAAGACACTTTCACATGGGGCGAGTGAACCAATCACATAATGTGTGGGTGACGTACTACGAGGTGAGTGGTGCTTGGTTTTGGCTTGCCTGTTTTCAGATGTATCCAGCTGGTACAAAGATTAAACAGGCGACCTCCCACTCACTAGCCTGCTACTTTAACCTTTAGGCCACCACTGCCCCATAGCTAACTTTTAAAGCTTCTGTCAGCTTTGGGCCAGTTTACGTTATCCGTTCAATCTGCTACACGACCACACACAAGCTCAGTGTTCAGTTTACATTTCAACTATTTCGTATGTTGTTATTTGGAATTTTCCCTATTTGGCTTTTGTTTTGTTTGATACAAGAGTTATGAGACTACTAAAGCACATTTTTCCGTAGAGGAACATAAATACAAGATGTCTTTAAATGTAGCTGATCTTTTCACTAATATACTCACCACCCATCAAAGTCTGAACCCTGGCAAATATCACACTGCTGAAAGAGGAAGATCTATCACATCAGCATATACGGTCAGTGTCTCCACTGTCATCCCAGGGCAAGTTGGACAAGAGCTTTTTGGCTAAGAAAATCTGTTCCACTTTTTCATGTTCATAACAAATGGCGCATCCTTCCCACCGGGAGCCTTTTAAGTGATAAGCTGCATTTATTTCCCAAATGCTATTCTGTCTTGGTACAAAGCCGTAGACATCTGTTAAAGCTGATTACCAAACCAGATCCTTTTTCATGCGTTCCTGTCCCCCCCCCCCCCAATACCGACCTTTGGGATTGTTTATCGAAAAAATTATGAGCAGTGAAAGGAGCTATTCAGGGCGAGGATGCTCATGATAAAACACAGATGGTGGAGCGTCAGATTCTTGATGATGTCAGGTAGTATAGTGCAGACAAGTGTGTTCTGGTAAGTGAGGAGAACTCTGGCAGAGAACTAATATATTTGATTAATGTAAAGGGAGACTGTGTTCTGGGTGAGAGCATAAGTCATGCTTGATAATTCACATCTGAGGGTTGGGCCATATTTATTCTAAAATCATTTGGTCATAAAGTCACGCTTTCTGTCTGAAAGTTTGTGAGAATGTCCCCCTGGTGATGCTTATGGAACATGCAAGATAGTAAAAAGTAGTAGTATTTAAGTATAAAGTATATATATTGAAGTATAATGCTGCTGGGAGTTTGACCCAATAATATTATGCTCTGGTTTGGTTGATATGCACAAAAATGGACTGTTTTTACCATCTTCCTCCTTGTTTACTTCCAAATATTCTGAAGATGATCATTTCCCTTATTTATCTTTGACCCTAATGACTGAAAATAAGGTGGTTTCTGTTTTTGCCTTGCTCCTTCTTAGAAACAACAGTCCTAAAACCGCAACCACCCTCTAAGCAATATTTACCTTCTGCCCTTAGCTCAAACCACTCTCACATCTGGCAAAATGTTAAGATGCCTCTGCGATACATAAACAAAACCCAGGCTCGCATTTCTTGCGTATAAACAAGCTCTCAAGAATTCAACATTTGACCAGAAGGTTAATGTAATTGCCTTTAAGTATGATGCCTAAAGTAGAGAGGCCTATCTTGTGATTAGAAGAGATGATTACATGGTGAAAATCTATAATCATCTTGGATGAGGTCGGTACACCGGCAGCGATCTGCTTTGGCTCAGTGCTGAACTCGTGTTTCTTTAGTCGAGCAAAACAAAGCTCTTCAGATCACTACCTTGGAGGTTTTCCAAGGCTCGCTTTGCTCACTTGTTGGATAATCTTGGTTTGATTGGTTAATTTGTCCTCTGATAGCCTCCAGCAGATTCAAAGACCCAGCAGAGGAGGTTGACAAGGAAAGATGGATGTCATAGAGAAAACTTTGAAAACAACATTCAAAAAAAGTATTTTTCATCTTGATGAATTGTAAAAAGCATCACATTTTGGCTTGATGAACCTCCTTCCCTCTTACACTTCCCTTACTTGCTTTCCTCATTCCTCTTCTCATCTGCTACTCAACTCATCCACCCCTGAGGAAACCATTTGCTGACATGTGCCAAACACGGAGGCGGCAGGCACTGCTGAATGTTTGTGTTTACCTTACAGATTTACACTATAATCTTTTCAGAATTTGAACCATTTGAGTTGGATCGTGAACAGAAGATGGTTTGGATCATGTTTTACTGATTGCAGTGTTTAGTTTCCATAAAGGCAAACAATATGGACACATACCTTTCACATGCAGTGCTGTTTATGAAATGAGGCCTGCAAGCTAGTGCACGCTCAACTTGAGTTTTTTCCCATGCTCCTATGACATAATCTTCTCAGTGCCTTGATGGTAGTGTATTTATGCCATTAGTGCTCTTCTCTGCTCTGCTTCATATTGCACCCATAGGTTATATAAAAAGATGGACGTAGTGAGGTTTGACGTTTGCACTGGAGTCAGTTTGAAGCCCAGAGTTGCTGCTTTTGGTCGGCACCATCTTTTCTGTTTGGAGCCAGGACCTTCAGATTAAGGAGTGTGGGGTGTTGCCGTTCATGCTCTGAAAATACGCCCTACATACCTTGGACTGAAGTGAATGCTAGTGAACCATCAATCACAGTTGTCAATCAATAACCACACAGCAGACATCAAATCCTACTATATGTCTTCAAATCTTATCAAAGGAGAATTAATTTCAAAAATGACCACCAGCATACTTATTAAAGGGCCTAACTTTAGTGATTGACACTACAATGTTTCCTTGAAAAAAAATGACTGACTCAGTATTTCAAGAGAGAAGTTGACACTTGTTTAAATGGGAGTCAATAGGCGCAGGGATTTTTTGAAGTCAGCATCTAGCGGCTGTTGGTGGCATTGCACTTTAAGGTACTTCCACACTGGCCTCAGCCTCAAGCCGTGGTAGTTTCTTCTAAATCCCCACCTCCACCCTGGCATCCACCTGTTGGCTCTGTGTCTATGTTCTTTGAGGGCGGAAGTTATTATAACAACTCTCCAATCCCTGCTGTGCAGAGCGACAGGGTCAGAGCCTAGATGCCAAATATCAACTCTGAACATAATTCATACACATTCCAAGTGAGTTGGCTGACTGAACTGTTGTGGTGGCAGTAGCTATGAGGTTATAGAGGTTGGGGTGCGAACAAAAGGTCACCACATAAATTTTCTCAACCGACAAAACAAAAGTTGTGCTTTACTCTCTTTCAGCAACTATTATTATGGCACCCTTGAGCAATGCAGGAAAGCCTGCTAACCTTGTGGCACAATCTTGTATTGTTTTTGAATCTTAACTGTAACATTTCTTTTAGTCAGTTGTGAATCACCAGCACCTTTCACATGTGGTCCCCTGCACTTTGAGCTAATAGGGGAGTCTGCCCAATATGGCCCACAGATGTTCATTTGAGGGGTCATTTGCTGTTGATGTTGTATTAACACAAGTGTTTTAGTTGACTGGCCCAACAGTGATTTATGATCTCCTGGGAATTCCAGGAAATTTGTGGTGAAGATTTAATTGCAGGGGAACATTTTTAGCTACTCGCAGTTCACTGGACATCGTTGTCCGGTCAGAGGTCTGGCAACCAGAGTGGCACTTACGTCAAAAAGGATTGTTTGATGCCATAGTTTTGATTTCTCGTTGATTTAATCTTAATTAGTTGGAGTAACCAATGCCATTTCATATAATTAATGTTTACATACTGTCCAGTAACTCATTCAGTACAAGCACAGCTATGAAGCACACAGTAAATCATACAGAAAAGACGGAGAAGTCGAGTCTTTGAACCACAGACCAATCCCGCCATTGCACCACCTCCAGCCTCCTTCAACATTTCCTCCAGGTGTCTATTACACAAAGAGCTGCTCTGTGAGTCAAATCATATACCTGGGGTCATTACAAAGGAGCACTCACACACTGAAACCCTTTGTTCAGGTGCTACATGTTTTGGTGCATTCAAAAAAAAAAGTTCAAATGAAAGGATCACTCTAAAATTCACTGCTTGTAAAATCAGCAGGCAGTCTCAGTTTCCTGTGGAGAAAAAAAACACCATTAAGAATACATCCACTATGAATCACAGTGGCAGCAGTTTTCTGCCCCTTTTGATTAAATGGGGATTTAAACAGATTTTGTTTGTTGTGATTTGCACTGTTGATTCTGCCAACACTTTGTGCCCCATCCCCTGATCAACTGACAGCTCAATGTGGTATTTCAGTGTAAACGTATCACAATATCTAGGAAAGGTTATACCACAACCAATGCCGAATACACTGCATCTCGATATCAAAGATGTTGTGTTATGTGTGGCACTGTATGATGACAGAGAGCCTAAAAAGAACCATCTTTGATACAGATTGCTATTATTAAAACATCATGCCTTTTTCCTTAAACTGGGTCCAATGCAGTGGACAAGTTGAATGGATCCCATTGAGATGCAAACAAGAGTTATGTATGCTTTCAACTAACAGAGCACTTTGAGTTGAGTGGAATAAATGTGTGTGCTAAATCCATTTCTAACGTACAAAAACCACATTTTGAATCATAAGACATCACAAATCTAAAATCTTCTATTTAGGCCCAGCTGTCAGGATGTCTGAAACTAATCTGCTTCTGCAAGACTGCAAGAAAATTACATTAAAGCAGGATTCAATCTTATTTTAAGATGCTGTTGAGTGGCTGAAAACAGAAATAAGAGCTTATTAGTGTACAAACTGTACAGATAAAAACAGACATCTGTTTCATCTTTGAACTTGACATTCCATATTTATTTGGACATTTTTATCACCTCCTTATTAGCATTAGTTGCCAAAACAGAAGGAAGTTTAACACAAGCCATATCTGACCTCTTCTGTGACCTACCAAGAAACAGGCAATTTCTCTGTTTTGCTTGCAAATCGAGATTATCGAGAGAAATCCACTTCCATGTGTGTAACCAGTAATGACTTGGCTTTAAATGCCCTTGGGAAGGTTGAATTAATCTAAATCCCTCTAATTAATTTCCTGAACATTTCTAATGCAAACACACATCTGCATGGACAAATAGCCATTCAGTAGAGACTTCAGCACAATATGTAACATTATTTTAATGAGTGATAAATGTTAATCTGATTTCATTTGTTTCTTTTACTCCACACATTCCAAATCAAACTGTTGTGGTTCACTATAAACATGTGTAAATCATTTCCAAAGCTAATGAAGAATGTGAACAAATAAACATCATATTTTTTCCTCAGAAAAAAAAAAATAGTTTGTCACTGTTAAAACGTGTGCTGTTGTTGAAAAGATGAGTCACATCAGCTGTGACTGAAACATTCCCATATCCTGGTGCCTAATGTTGACAGATAAGAAATAACAAAAAACACTCTGCTTTGTCAGAAGTGTCAGAGTACATTATCATTATTTCCTGTAATGCATGTTGTAGCTCAAATGTGAAAATAACAAAAGTAATTTGGGTACAAAGACCGTAGATTATGATAGCTTGTGGAGTAGGCATACATTTACAAAAATCATTAACACAATGTGCATTAAACCACAACATTTCCTATAATGGTGGGTATTAATATAGAGAATAGTGCAGCATCCAGTCTGCTGAAAAGGCAAATAGTGCATATAATGGTGCATTTCATGTAAAACAAAGTACAAGAAGAAGAATAAAAGAGGGAAAAAGTCAGTTTAGGATATTTTACCTCACATACAGTATGTACAGCACTTTTCAAGGTTGATGCTGACAAAACTACAGCAAGCTTACCATGATATTTACTTTCAACTCAATGAACTCCATCTGCTCATGTCACAGCTGGAAAGAAGACAGAGGAAGAGACTGCTTTTGATGACGATGTTATTTTATGGCTAATTACTGTACACCACTAAGCCTCAGTACGTGTGTTGGACACAAAAACAGAACTCCAGATAACTGTAATCAGGCTAAATACAACTTTTTTCATTAGAGAACAAAGGATTCACAAATATGAAAAACTAAAATAATGCTTACATTTCCAAGACAACTGTTAAAAACAAACACTGGGAGAAGCTGGGCATGTTGCTGTACCCTTTCACCAAGACTTAGATGCTCATCATTGAAATCCCTCAAAGCCCAGTAAAGCAGTGTGATTCCAGCAAATGAAAAAATATGAATGGTTTGAAACTGACAGCATAATGGCTGTGATAGTAAGCATTTAACCACCAGTTGAAGTCCAGTTCCTCACTTCCATTTAATACTCAGCATTAAGTGAATATCATTTTGCCAAGTATATAAACATCTTCTGATTGCTTCCAGGACTACTTTTTGCTCTTCTCACTGGAATAGAATAACATACTAAATACACTTATTTGACGAATGAAATGATGAATGAAAAACACTCACTGTTTGGTACCTCTGGGTTGATGAGAGACATGACAAAAAGTTACTCCATAGGAAGAAAAAAAAGTCTATTCACCTGGTGTCATCAACTTGTCTGAATAAAAAACAGTTTACACACTTCTACTGTAATACATACATTTATTGCGAAAATCATCAGTTTTACTTCACGTTTTGCTGTTGGTATCAATAGAGACTTTGTTTGTCTGTCCACTGTCTAATTTGACACACAACAGAAGTTGTAGTGCGTGCTGTTTTTGAAATTTCTCCTCATATGGTGAAAGTCTGCACCCTCCAGCTACTTGCATGGTTGGGGTTAGCAAATCTTGACACAATCAAAGGCATTAATTACAATCAGGCATGTAATGGGGCTATCAGCATTGTTTGAAAAAAAAGAGCTGATTTGCGAAAAAGTCCTTTGGCTTTGGGGAATAAAAAGGGATTTTTGACAGAAGACACATTTGCGTGTAAGACTCCACACATGTGTGAGGCTGCATTTGGGACGCTTAAACAGATGAAAAATACAGACACGTCTTGGCAAACAATGAATCGAAATGTGGTTGTGTCTGTTAATTGTTTTAACAGCGCTGGAACTATTTCAGCCAAATAAACATTTCATCATTGTAACAAACTAAAGCTTCGGCAAATATTTTACTTCATCGGCTAAACTTTTGGGTGTTAAATGCTTTGTGCATGCTAATACCCCTGAAGGGCCAGACACAAAGGCCTTATCAAGAGTCTCGTCTACGATGAGAGAAAAAAAGTTAAAGTAAAAGACGGTAAAAACGAGTGTGCAAAAGAGACTTCAACTTTTAAAAAGTATCCAATGAATAAAAAATCTGCATAGCATATCCTTAGATGCCTTGATAACCACTTGATATCGAAGAATGGATTAGTGTTCTCCATCCACATTTTTGTGGTAAATATAGTCATAATTATCAGCATGAGTGACTTTCACATTAGAAAAAGTATCAAGGGAAACATACTGTTTGTATCAGAATAAACTCCCTCTGGATTCTCCTGGAGCTCAGTCAGACCCACTGGTAGCTGTCCAAACCACAGCTTTGAGAGATTTTCCATTGGAATTCATATCAGACCTGTCAGGGGGCCTCTAGGCTGGAACCCTGGTGCTTAGCGTCCTGAAGCCTATTTGCAAATTACCTCCTTCACCAGAGTCGAGGGTAGAATAACACAGAGCAACCCGTCGTCTGTCCAAGACTCGGCTACCTGGGTCAGCTACCGCAGGGAGAAGAGATATGGGGCAGGACCACGGGGGTGTCAAACCTGGCTAACCAAACCCTACTGATGCGAGACCTGTAGCTCCTTCCACGCTCACCCACCGGTGTCCCATTTCTGTTATTATGGGAGTTTTTCAAGGAAGTGTCCAGAGTTGTTAGCAGCAGACTTTTTACTGGTTTTTGACATCAGGGTATAATAAAGCAGACTGTGGCAGACTTCAGCGTGGTGTCCGTGTTCTAGATTTGCATGATGGATGGTGGCAGTGGCTGTGTGGGACAGGTTGCCTTCTCTAATGGGTCTCTGAGGAACTTAATCAACCATTCCCACTGCACTAAGGATAAATAACAAGCTGGACAACTCTGCTCTAAGGGGGTCCAGCCAAGAAAGAGCTGACTGGTGGCACTCTTGCAGAAAATAGCAAGAGCTCCCTTTAGCAAGATAATGAGTTTAATCAAGAGTGAGGGCTCAGAAACTCCTAAAATACATCTTTGTTTCCAAACTCTCGGGCCAGATGTCAATCTGTGTGCATTCACTAGGCATCTAAATCTGTGGTGAAGGGTAGCGTAAGGTGTGCCGGTTATTCTGTTCTCATCTAACGTTCCAGTATCAGACTAGACAGATAGCCAACAGAGTCCAATAAAAACCAAAAGCTGGAATGGTTTCTCAGGCTTTACTGAATGTCCTCCAGTCTTATGGAACAAACTGTAAAACTGAAACAGAATCACAGAATAGACATAAATGTTGCCATCTGCACAATACTCTATACAATCTTTCAAATAAAGCAAAATAGACTAAAGCAAATATGTAAAAAATTGTAGCCTACATGTGATGCGAGCTATTTAGCCTGTTAGCTCTTGATTAGCTCAATTGAAGCATCCAACAATTCCCCATAAAAACAACTAATAACAGAATAAATATGATGTTAACAACTCAACACTTGTGTTACAAACAAAACATAACTATTCTGCAGCACTTACAGGCATATGTGATCCATATTCCACCAAGGAAAGGAAAGCAATGAACTGCATGCTGGTTAAAACCACCAGTTAACTAAAATTAATGCTTTTGGAAGGAAGCCCTTAACCACCCTAAAAGAGAACAGCACACTCCCTGCCTGGTATAATGACTGTTATACCACTCTTTTACTTTGACGTAAACTGAAATTCAATTCAAACTTTATTCAGAACTCACAAGTGGGTCCGTAGCATATAAAAAGATTTAAAAAACAAAAACAAAAAATGAAAAACAAAAAAAACCCCAAAACAAGACATACAAGATAAAACCACAACAATTCATCATTCAGTTTAAAAAAAACAGTACATATGTAGGCTATCTTGCCGGTGTTTTCTGAGACTAGATGAGTACCAAGAGCAGCTCTTCCCAAGGCTGGTTAAAGCCTCTATGATGCTGTTCTCTGACTCATCCAAGCAACACATAAAATTGTACATCAGTGCCTCTCATAGGAACACCAGAGAACACAAACAGTTGATTGGCATTATGCCATCAGGCAACCTGAAGCAGCAACCTCATAGCATCATTGTAAGCTACTATGAGCCTCTGCATATTACTATTTCTGTAGCAACACCAAAGATGAGCTGTATACAGAGGTGTACAGAAAACTCTAAATAATAAACATTTTACATTGACAGAACACATACTAAACTTGCAAAGCAACATATTGGCCTGACCATGTTTTTTACAACACTGTCTGTAAATATCTCAAATACATCACCCAAATCATCAGTTAGAAAATGGTTGAGGTATTTTATTTTCTTGCATGTCATGAGAGGAATATCACACAAGTGAAACACAGGAAAAAACTAATTTCCTATCCTCTCTACTTCGGACTACCATGACATTACTCTTTTTATCATTGAATTTAATATCACAATCCTTGCCATATGGTGAGCACATCCTCTGTAATTGCTGCAGCCGAAGACTATATGCACTAAATATTACCAGGTCATCAGCATATATAAGATGCTTGATAATAGTTTCCAACAAGACAGTCTGTGTTACACCCATTCAATTTTTTTGATAGGTCATCCATATACACATGGAACAAAATAGGAGACAAAATTCCACTTTGGCAAACACCATTTACATGAAACAGGGTAGATACAGCATTGCCCCATTTAACCTGCATTGTCTGATGAGCATAACAGAAGACTAGTATTCTAAGTACCGTATATTTTGGAACACCTCTAGCAAGCAATTTCAGAAATAATTTTTCATTATTAATTCTGTCAAAGGCCTTGGTTGCATCAATAAAACACATAAATACAGCAGAATTTTGGATTCCATATTTAACAACTACTTCCACATATCAGTGCCATGTTTTCTTTTAAAGCTTCTGGAAATTTGGCTTGAAATAGTAAAAATGCATATTTGATATCAAAGTTGAATGTCTCAATAAGCATCCACAAAAATCTGAGTGAAAATAAACATTCATAACTATTAGAAAACCTAGTTCAAAAAGCTGCTCATTTTGCTGTTTAGACCATTTCTCAAGACTGTGTAAGCATGGATCATGTTTTGACTGACACCTGCACTGGCTACTGGGGGCTGCCTTACTATGGTAGCTAATGACTTTGTTTCCATGGTGTGAAGTCGCACTTCTAACTCACTAAGCCTTGCCTCCAACACAGTACAGATACTACATTTATTACATGTACCATTATCACTAAAGGAGGCAGGGGAATAGCTAAACATAAGACACACTGAGCAAGAGGGAGCAGGAGAGTGAGAGGGAAAGATGGAAGCGTGTAAGAGTGTAAACAATCATGTGACTTGTGGGAAATGACTAAAAGGACGGGAGAGCTAAGAGTGCTTGAGCAGAACAAGTATATGTTTAAATGTACAGTGGGTAATTAGCTACAGTAATGTAGAATATATCAAAATTAACTGAATTGAAATGCAGAAATGCTACCGATGACACAGACACTCTGTCAACTGGAAATGAGACAATAAGCTTACCGCAGCATGTCACATTGTTTACGATTGGTTTGTGTAATTTATTGCGTAATTTTCACAATAAATGTCCAATTCAAATCCAATATCAGGAAAGATTACAAAAACTTAAATGACAATATTTCGTATTTAGACTGAAACTAGTTTCCAAATACTATTTAGATGCTTACTATTATCTACATAGTACCCTAAATTACACAGTTAAAAGGCTTTGTGGATTTGGTCTCCAGTGGCTTTAAAGCCAAACTGATTGTCAGTGGTGAGAACAAACATTTCCAACATAGCAGGATTCTTTCCAGCACTCTGGAGAGAATACTGGCAAGGGCAATAGGTCTATAATTATCCATGATATTTAATTTGCCAGCCTTGTCCTTAATGACAGGCACTAAGAATACAGAGGTGATAGAATCTGGAAGGACACCCTGAACCATGAGACCAGTACAACACATGGCAAGCAGAGGACAGAGCCTATGATTGGCATTCTTTAGGTGTTCTGCGGTAATATGATCCATACCACAAGCCTTGTTATTATCTAGCATCATAATGGTATAATAAACATCATCTGACCTGACTACCATGTTTTCAGAAATATCAACACTTTCAACTACAACTACATTACTTTTACCACAGTTGAATAAATTACAATAATGGTCACACTTCAGCTATTTTGTCTGGGACACATGCACCCTCAATGTTGGATTGTAGGGTAGTTTCACTATTATTCATAACTTTGACCTCTTTCCAGAAGTCATTATAATTCTGCAGCTTCCTTGCAAGTGAATCAGCTCTCATTGTGTTCTCGTTTCTTTTAATCAAACAAAGAGCATATTTAAATCTTGCGTTGGTAAGTTTTTTATGTTCAAGCAATGACTCCTGTCTAGGTTTTTCTGAGTGTGACCTGAGTTTAAGGAGCTTCTCTCCCTGCAGCATGTTGCTCAGCCACAAAATCACTCCATCCAGGTTTAATGTTATGCACCTTGTTCATATGTTAACAAAAGGGCTTACTAGAGGCACTAGGAGCTGTCACAATATTGTCATACATGGCACATAGTTCAATACCATGATGTGGGTTTTTACAAGTCATATTAAAACACATCAAAGCATCTCTAAGCAGTTCAGTATTATTTAACAAGTTGTCAGTTACGGTGAAATATCTGTTAATATCCTCCTTAGTTAGATTTGTCCAGTCCAGCTTTCCCTGTAACACCATTACCAGTAATGGCCAGCATAGGTGTATTCTCAACATTTAAAGAAATAACAATTGGTGTTTGATCGGAGGTGGCTATCCCATAGTATATCTCTATATTACCCAGAAAGGCATGGGCTTCTGCTGTATGATGATCAAGCCAAGAGGTTGTGTGCAAAGCTTCAGTAATATAAGTAAAACCCTTATCAGGGAAGAACATCTTGCTGGATAAAATAAGATTGCTGACATTACAGAACTGCAACAAGTGTTTTGCAAATATAAAATTGCTATCTGAAAAGTCAGCATTAAAATCCCCAATGACAAAAACAACAGCTGAAACATTGTCCTCAATGAAAGAATGAAGAAATGCAAATCTGTTCAGAAATTCATCCTCAGACTGGTAAGACACATAAGGTGTATAAATATTTATGACTGTAAACTTATTTTTATTATAATTAATCTCTAACCCAATAGCCAAATCAACATTCACTTTTACCATCTTCACCAGTGGCTCACTTTTACTAAGTATTGCCACTCCACCAAGTATCCTACCATGGACAACTTTTGTGCTGAGATCAGTGGTGGACTCCCCAGCACCATGAAAATCTTTATGTAGTGTGTTCAGTTTATCCAGGTCTTGTTTAGCAAGCCAATGCTCTTGACAGCACAGGATGTCGAACTCTTCAAAAAGTGTTTCAACCACCAAATGTCTTGTTTTATCTGCAGCATTGTGCCCTACATGAAGGTCACGCGTATTGTATGATACAACCCAGATCTTACTTTTCCTCCTCGATCACTAGAGGGGATCTACTGCCTACTGATCCCTGCCCCAAAGGCACACCAAAGCATCATCACTAGGCAGTAGCACAGAGCTCTGAGAGCTGGGGTTTCCCTCTGGTTCAAGCTTGATACCAAATGTAGCACGTTTAGGCTGGGGTGTCTCATAGTAGCACTGGACAAAAGACCTGACTGGCCACAGCTGAGGATCATACATTTCTTCCACTTTGTTTCATTCAGCGATGACATGAAATGCATCAGTATCTGCATCATCCAGCTCAAAGTTTTTTTCCTTTTCAGACACAGACTCATTTTTCCTAACTTGTTTGAGGAATTAAGGGCCATCGAACCAGTTAGTTTGCCCTAATAGCCTTGCTGAAATTGGTCTGGTGGCATGGTCCACTGGATTCTGGTCTGTAGTGATGTGTAGTGATGATGATGCCACTGATCAGTGTGTTGATCATCGTATTCTGTTGACACAATTTGCAATATAGACATAAAACCTACGAGAGGTGTTTTGGATATAACCTAGAACTATCTTGCTGTCTGTGTAAAATTTTACAGCATATCATCAAATCACTTCAGCCATGTCCACTGCAAGAATGGCAGAGGTCAGCTCTCGAATCAGTTCCCTGCACAGTAATGGGGGCCGAATCCCAAGGGATCGTAAAGACTGTTCACAGTCGACTGTACACCCCTCTTAGTAAAAGACTTCTCTCTTGACACCTGGAAGATGAAATGGTCAGAATCCAGATCCCAGCTTAATCCAGGACTTCTCTGCAGTGGTAAAGGATCTGACCCTTGATCTAAATCTTTTAGGTCCTTTTCTGTGATTTTCTGTGTCCATTGGCAAGGAATGACTCCATGGCAATGGAGACAATCTTATGTATGTTGTATGTTGAACTCTGCCAACATGTCCCTTGTCCTCTTCAACAGGTCAACATCTTCCTTTTCCATCAGAAGAGAGGCCAGCCCATCATCAACATAGAAATTTCTGACAACAAACTGCTTTGCATCTGAGCCATACTTCTTTGCACTAGCCTGAGCAGCACTTCTCAATCCATATATTGCAACTGCTGGGGAGGGACTGTTCACATTGACATTCATTCTTAGATGTCCTTCTGAAGGTCATTATCATGGTACCTGAGAAACCTGAGGTAAGCACTGTGGTCTTCCCTCATAATGAAGCAGTAAAACATCTGCTGTATGTCTGCAGTCACAACTACAGGCTCTTTACGAAAGCGCATGAGCACTCCCAAAAGTGTGTTGTTGAAGTCTGGTCTGCTTAGCAAGACATCATTTAAAGACATACCTTCATACTTAGTGCTTGGGTCAAACATAACTCGGATTCGTCCTTCCTTATGGGGGTGGTAGACTCTGGATATTAGTAAATACCAACATTCCACATTACGCTGCAAGGGCGGAGCTGGTTCTGCCAGCTTGTTTTCATCTTTGAAATAAAACTCAGGAAATGTTCTGTCATGTCTTCCTTTTTGTCTAGGGTGTGTCAGAGAGCAAGAAGTTGCGTAAGGGTCTGCTCTCTGTTTGGGAGCTGTTGATGTGTGAGTTCAAAGCAACCTAGTTGTTAAGATCATCCCTGAAAACCTCTCTCACCATATCCTCAAGAAATGTTTTGTCATCTGTAGAGAGAGTGTTGGTCATCATCTTGTGTCCCAATGAAGACTGCTGAACCAAGATGGTCTGTAGACTTGTTTAAAGCTACAGTCTTGTTTCTATTTTGAAGATAACAGTTGGACTGTTGTATATTGCCAGGCAAAGTCTCCTTGACATAAAACAGTTTAAGCAGGGACTGAGGATACTGTAGATGGCCTTCCATTAAACAGTATATTTGCCTTGAAAAAAGACACACAAGTTGGCTTATGGACTTGTCCAAGACATACATCTCCTATGACAACCCACCCTAGATGCAGACGCTGTGCATATGAAGCATTATGTGGTCCATTTCACTGCTCTCCAACTTTGTGGAGTCTCAAAACATCTCTCCCCAAAAGCATAAGGATCTGTGCAGCAGGATCTTAAGGTGGAACCTCAGGTGCAGATGATTGTGGACCACTTCTGGAGAGGGAATCTCCAACCTGTCATCAGGAATAGCAACACACTCTAGCAGAGTGGGAAGAGGTACTCTGATACGGCCATCAAGTGATTCCACCACAAAATTATGTCCCGTTCTTCCTGACATTTTCAATATTCCAGAACATGTCTTGAAAGTATAAGTCACAGTGTCTCCTCTTTAGACAAAGACATTAAAGAAATGTCTTGACATTCTGATTACTCTCTCCAGATGTTCTGCTGGATATATCTTAGCAAGACATATCTTTGAACAGGATCTTGGAGTGTTTATCTCCTTGCATACCTCAGTGCATTTTGAAGTCACAGCAGTGAGTCCTCTGTATCCTGCTTCTCGCCATGCTGCTTCACTGTTGCTGCGGGCTCAGTGTTACCAGGTGAAGGGTCTGGGTGCAATGCTGTGATGTGCCTGTTGCTTTCACACTCTGCACACTTAGGTTTGACCTTGCAGTTTTTTGCCATATGCTTTGAGGAGACACTGAAACAGTTATTATCCATCAGATGAGCGAAATACTCATTTAAAGGTTTATTCCTGAAGCTACGACACTTGCTGAGGAGGTGTGGCCTCTTGTGGATGGAACAATGTCTCTCCATGTCATCAAACCTTTTTTTCAATGTGTCATCTTGGCTGGCAGCTGATTTACTCTCTGCCCCTGTTTTTCTGACAGAGACTTGAGTTCTATTGCTTTGTTTCTCAAATCTCTCCTTGAAAGAGCTTGAGCTCGACAACAGAGATGCAAAACTTGGTTCATTTCTTGTCCTGGCATGGTTATGGACAAATTTGGAAAAATACCTGAAAGTTGGAAAAGCATAACTGTGATCCTCTTTGTACTGTGATCCATGTGCTTCTGTTGGGTTGTGAACATGTACAGAGCCTGTTCAGATGACTTAGGTCCTAGCCACTTAACTAGAAGATCTAGCTCTTCTCTTGCTGGTAGGGCCAAACCTTGGGTGATGCTGGTAAAAGATGATTTCCATCCCCAGTAGTTCTGTGGGCAATCATCAAACCTTTGTAGTCCTGACATCACAATTTCGTGTTTGGCCAGATACTTGAGTGTATTTGACATGACTGGCATCTCATAGAAGGAAGTGTTCAAAACTGGTGTACTCTGTGGTTCACAGTACTGTTTGGCATGGGACCTGGTTGCTTAGGCACAAACTTTAAGTTGGAGGAGAGAGGGATGTATTCTTGGATAGGCTGCTTCTCAGAGGTTGGAAGATGGGCTTTGAGTGCATTAAGTCAGTAGCAAATGGTCCACCTCAAGCAGTAAGATTAATTTTTGACTCTCTTGTATCTTGAAATTAATCAAAATGTCCTGTATATTGTGTGGCTTGACTACTTTGTTCATGAGCAAGGCTTTGTACATACTCACTGGTATGCTGTGTTGGACTGTAGCAGGGAACTGGAATATTCTCTTCTTTGCAAGATGGTTTTTCACCTTCCCCTATAGCAGCCTCCAAAACATCAGCTTTGACCAAAGCAGCTGCTGCCTTTCTCTTCAATTTTAAAACATGCAACTCCTCCTGTAGCTCTGCATCTTTACAAGCTGAATCTGGTGTAAGGCGCACCTTTTCTTTTAGCACACTAGCTTCTTTTGTGGTATAGGACACTTCAGCTTGTGCAGCCCATGCTTTAATTGCTGAGGCACTGACAGAAGACCTACTAGTAAGTCTTGAAGATTTGGAGCTTGAGCAACGGGATCTTTTTGCCACTGATTTTTGGTCTTCTGTGTCTTCTTGTCATTGCATCTCATGCCCATGGCCAGTGTGTGGGTGTGTACATGAAGCTTGCAGTTTTAGATGCTTTTGTGTTGGTTTGAGTTGCTCCTAATATTGTCACACCCTGTCTGGACTTTGTGTGTCTTTTGGTCTTTTTATGTTCTTGTGTTCTTTGGGGTCTCCTGGTTTGCACTTCTGTTTAGTCCTTTGGGTCATATGGGTTTTCTTGGGTGGTGGGTTTGGACTGCCTTTTGTTGTTTAGCCTGGTGTGTTGTGTACGTTAGTTTGGGTTCATGATGGTTCTTGGACAGGTTGGTGTGGGTTGTATTTAGAGTATTGTGTTTTTTGGGTTTTGGTTTTGTTACTGTGTTTCCCTTGTGTATTCATGTACTCCTCCTCACCTGCCCTGCTTCACCCTCGTTAGCCCAGCTCTGCTCTGTGTCTTCCCCACACCTGCCCTGTATCAGTCTCGTCAGCCCTGCCCTGCTTCCTGTGTTTCCCTCAGCCAATCACTCCCAGCCTGCCCTTGTGTCTCGTTACCTGTAACCCATTCCCTGATTAGTTTAGTCTGTATTTAAGGTCTGGTTTTGAGTTGAGTCTTTGTTGGATCATTTATTATACTTGTGTTGTCTTGTCTGCTAGTTCTGTTCAGCTCTGTTTGCCTGTACTTGACCATCCATGATTAAAGGAGATTTTCATCATATCTGTATTCCGGCCTCTGCATTTGGGTCCACCCCTGCTTCCCCACCTGACAAATATGCCTTTTTACTATTCTGTCCTCATCTAACATTTCAGTATCAGACTAGACAAATAGCTAACAGAGTCCAATAAAGACCAAAGGCTAGAATAGTTTCTCAGACTTTACTGAATGTCCTCCAGTCTTATGACACGAACTGTAAAACTAAAACAGAATCACAGAATAGACATATTACATAAACACATTAAATGTTGCCATCTGTAGCCTACAATACTCTATACAATATTTCAAATAAACAAAAATAGACCAAAGCAAATATGTAAAACACTGTAGCCTACATTCTATTCTAGCCATTTAGCCTGTTAGCTCTTAATTAGCTTGATTGAAGCATCCAACAATTCCTCATAAAAAAACAACTAAGAACAGAATAAATTTGATGGTAACAGCACTTGTGTTACAAACAAAACACAACTGTTCTGCAGCACTTACAGGCATATGTGATCCATTGTAGCTTGTTAAAACCACCAGTCAACTAAAATAAATGCTTTTTCAACATATGTCCACAAGGGTGACCCCTAAATGAGACCAGCACATGGATTCTTGGTCAAACCACATATTGTAGTTCTAGACAGTTTGTTCGGCAAAGTAATTTTTGAAGATCTTCACTGCTACAAGTATATTTATGTTCAGTGGAACATGGCCTGGGTCTACTTAACACAGTGACGTGTAGCATTTTGAAAAGCTGGACATACTGATATCCAGTTGACAATTTCTTAGATACTTGCTCTTATGGAGTGAAGTGAGTACATTAACATGATTAATAGTATAGCCATGGCTACTTGAAATAAATGGCTGCAGCTGTCAAGAATATTTTGATGGAATGCTTAGAAATTGATTCAGTAACAGATGGTGGGAAACTGCAAAGGAAAGAACCGATGTAGTCCGCCTCCATGGGCCAGCATGGCTATGAGCTGCATTAATGAACTCATAGGAGTCAGTAATATCTGCAATATGAACTGAGAAAATGTTGTTAATCAATGAATGTGCTAGCAAGTAGCCTATTCATTTTCATTTTGTGGTGTACAAGGAAGCTAATTTTACCTGTAATTTTACTGTAACTGTACTTTTTATGTTAGTTCGTAGAGGATGCTGCATTACATGGCCTTTTCCAGTACTTGATGTAAAATATGTATGTAAAACAGTTCTTGATATGTACCCCTATTACATGTACCAGAAATAATGTTGTAAAAATGTAAATGTAAAGCGGTAAGAAATTACAGAAGCTCTTGGAACTGTAAATTGCAATCACATTGTAAACAGCAATTATTGTAAGTACAAACACTTCGTGGGATGTCAATTTTCTGTTTAATTTGCTGTTTGGGGTTGAGAGCAACAGTTTTCTGCCCCTGTAGTGATACATGCGACAGACTGTAGGAGATACTGTGTGTAAAAGGATTTAAAGACAAATCAGCAGTATAAAAAGTTTAATTAATACAGTATCATCTCTTACCATTTTTATACTCATTTCCTGCTTCTTCTGTTTGTATCCAACCAGTTCTGTCAGAAACACTTACATCACATGTCAAATGGAAGTGACAAGACTATTTAACCTGGCGGTAGTTCTTCTCTTGGGAGGATTCCATGCTGCAGCAACACAGCATAACAATTTAAAAATACAACATCTGATGAATAACATGCAAATAATCCCCAAGTGGATATTAGGCAGAGGTAAAAACTGTCCAGAGGTAAACACTGTCCAGGTGTACATGCAAACATCTGCATTTAGAGTGAATGTGAGTGTCAAGACTTTAAATAGGCTTTCACATCGCTGTAGTGAGATGTGATGGTTATGGTGGAATAGCTGACAGTTAACACAGCACATCTTGATGCGTGACTCCAAGAACAAATTCATTAAGGCTGTTCAATTAAATTGGCTGTTGCTTACCACAATAGTGAAGCTACAAGTACACAACCTGACCTCCTGCTTCAAATTCAACAAGACTAGCTGAAGTATTTTGCTCACAAACAGTAGTGTAGTTGTTGAACTATATGTATATAAAGTAACGTCTTTTTTTACCATTTGATTTTATCCCAGCACTCTGCACTTTTCGCTTCTCTGCACTGTTTGTATCCTGTTTACAGTTCACAGAAACTGTTTCACCTGTATATAATCATTTCTTGTGTATATTTCTGAAGATTGTTGTGTTGTTGTTGTTCTGTTTAAGTACATTGAGAGCCACTAAACTGGAGTCAAAGTCCTTGTATGTGTAAACATACTTGCCCAATAAAGATGATTCTGAATACACTTTAGTGTGGTGGCTAAAAGAGCTCAACACACTGCAACTGAAGACAAGACAAGCAAACAGGCAAAACACAAGCAACTGAAGAAACACATTCACCAATCTGACCACATAAAAAAGCACAACATAAAAAAACACATGGTGAAAAACAGGTGAACCTGCTGGTAATTGGTAAATGGCTAATATTATTGAAATCTTGCAAAACACTGTTAGCTCATTTCCCACTATCATCAATTTCAGCAAATCGTGCATGCAGGCATTATTGTTTTGTTACCAAGAATCTTTGTTGTAACTTAAAGTACAACTCTTGGATTCTGTACAACTTGCAGGGTTTCTGTATTTGCTTGTGTTTTCTATCTATGAAATTCCTTGTCCAAACAGCATGAAAATTAACCACATAAAGTCAACTGATAAAAACATCAAGGTAAAGACTCAGCAAAGGCAATCTGCTCAGCCACACTGTTGCTGGAACAGCTGAGGACCTCCACTATGGTTGTCCAACACATCCTCATAGTTAAATGACAGTATAGGTCTAAAATTCAGGCTGGCAAAAACAACCTATAGTTATGTTTACGCCATCTAGTGATCATAGTAATGCACTCCAGAATGACCCATAGGTCCGTAATATGCTGCTTTCCAAAACTGTTAAAAATCATTGTTAAAAAATAATTATGTTTTACGGTGCAAAAACCACTTGGTTAGGGTTATGGAAAGATCATGGTTTGGGTTATAATGATCACTTGAAACGTGGTTTAAGCTTCCTTAAAGTTACCAACCTTCATTGTCATGGCAACAGTAAACACCACAACGTTACAGTTTTTAAAAAGAATGTCCTGACTTGTGGTTGCAAAGCAAAGCAAACAGTGGTCTCCTGCAGCAAAGTTCACCATCTAACTATCTAGCCATCTTGTCAAGTCACCTCATACTCACGTCATCTGAACTGCGTTGTAATTGCTACAGCTGCTAAATGGCATAAACGTAACTATAGGTTATTGTTGCTGGCCTGAATTTTAGACCTATACTGTCATTTTTCTTGTGAGGATGGGCTGGGTTGTCAGTGTGTGTTAAATCACTTGGAATCACCCCTCCACAGGTCAGATGAGTAATTCTTCTTTATCATTCTATTGCACGACATTGATCTTGCGGCAGCAAATACTTCCCAGAGGAGTTCTGAGCCCACACTGGTTCACACACAACCCACCTATAAATATTGTCCCATAGAATGATTTCCCCCTTAGCATGCATGCAGTCCCCATAATGGTCTGAATGGAAATCCAGCTGTCTGGAGAAGAGCCTGTTGTTTTGACAGAATACTGCTGGATCTTCACATCCTGTCTCTGTCTCTGGAACTAATCAATCCTGATGTCTCGATACGCACAGGCCTCACCTGCTTCCTCTCTGACAACCACACGTGCACACGCGCACGTGTATGACATGCACGCCTTTGCATACACATAATTCTACACACACATTGCGCTGTTCCAGCTCAGAGGACAATGCAGTTCTACTTCTCCACATCAGTGAGGGCAGAAGGAAGACAAAGTACATTCTGTCAGTGTAGATGTAAAAAAAAAAAAAAAAAAAAAAGGTGCCATATCCTGAGATGTGTAGGTCTCAGCTGCCAAAAAGCACACAAAATGGTGTGTTCAGAAGGCCTCAAGGGTTTGGCTGGTAATAGCACTCTGTAAATCCTCAGGGGTGGCCATTTTGTGGAGATGGGGATCTGGGTTTTGTCTCCGACTCCTTTTTTGTGCTAACATTGTACAGTACACCTGCATAAGCACACATGGCTACCCATACAAGATCACACACACACATACACAGAGTCCAAACAGCGAAATAGTGCAGAGTGCAGAGTAGTGCTTCGCCAGCAATTAGTCGGGAACCATAATGGGCTTTGGAGGACTCCTACATGTCTGTACTGATATTTTGGTGAGCCTTGGTACTGAAACTCCAAATTTGAGTTCTGGGAATCACAAGCATCAGCAACTTCAGCTTCAAACTTTTCAGAAGACATTTTCCAAACACTTATTGCACTTGTGAGTAGGATGGTGTGAAGGCTAAATGCCAATATAGAGTTCTGTAGTGTTGAAGAGAAGATTAATAGCATGAATGACAGAGACTCACCCAATGTGGTAATTTCCTGTGGTGTGTCAGAGCTCTCTACAACACACACACACGCACGCGCACACACACACTAATTTCAATGATAATATCAAAAATTCATTCCAGTCCACTGTTATTACATGTACATGTAGTTCTGAAAGCAAAGGATTTGACAGTGTAATTTTGATGAATGTGTTGTCATGTTACTACAGTAGACTACACTTAATGTGGTCAGGATTCATGGGAAGGGAGGATTTGGATTGTGTTAAGCTTTTATTATGACTCTTAATCCTTGGTATTAGAATATATGCAAAGGCTATAAAACTCAGTTTCCTAAGACATGAGATCAGAATATTTATTTCATGTGTGACCACATCTGCTGTTGGATTTAATATGGCAAAGATGAAGGGTAGAACAACAACTTTTTGGTGTCTGCCCATTTATTTCCAAACTTAAAAGTGAGAGGATGACCCAACTATGGCAACATGTGTTTCTTTATAACCAATACAATGACTCCAAAACAGCGTGCAGCTTACAAAACCATTACTGTGTATCTACCCACAGTACGGAAAGATTTGACAGAAGAAAGACTTAAATATCTCTATGAACTTTGCCATGTTTTTTTTTAAATTTTTTTTTTTAACATGTTCGAAATAAAAAATCTAATCTAAATGTGCTAATGAGAATAGCAATAGCAGTACCTTATGTTACAATGGGCAGTACAGTAGCAAATATTAGTAACACCAAAGAAAGACAATTTCCTTTCTGGACATCAAAACACTTCAATAATATGAAACAGAGTCTGCATCTCATGCAGGAGCCTCATCTTAATGCTTCTTCTATCAAGTAATAACATTGGCTATTGGGTCCAGAGGCGAGGACTTCTCAGCATCACGCACAGCCGTCCGCTCTAAAGAAGCCAGCTGTGTGATGTGAGCGCCTGGCTCAGGCACTTCAGATCAAAGTAGCAATAGTTCATCAGCACATACCACAAAATATTTGCTTGATAACAGTGGGGAGATTTGCCAGATCACAGCATAATAACAAAAATCCTTTCTCCTAGCTTGAACTCTTTCAGATATAAGAGGTCATATAAAGCCATGAAGTGCACTAAGTCAGGAGAGTGGAAGACAGACATGCTTGATTTCCTTGGGTGATGGACAGAGAACCCACAGATTTATCTAATGCCATGAAAGAAATGAGAATATTTTGATATAAGAACATGAAATCAAGTTGCGAGAGAGAGAGGTGTTTTTTTCCAAGGGCAAAAAGTATTATGTCTCGTTTTACTTGACAAACTTTTCTTACAGATTTATTTATGAAGGACTAGCACATTGAAATAGAAACTTATCCGTGCTACACATTTTTCATATCATTATGTCACTCTTCTTCTATGACACTCTAAGCCTTGAGAGGTAACTGTTTGTTTAAAGGCCCCTGACACTGAAATCCAAATAAACTAATAAGCTCAACTTGTGTTTGCTGAGTTCATTTTAGGAAAGCTAAAATGACATATTGTAGCTAGATTTGTGCAGAGAGAATTTGATCAATATGTGGTGCGGCGACATGGCTGTCACAGGTATGCCGAAATTCTGATTTACTGTGTATTAAAAAGATTAAGAGTGAGATTTTGACCTGATTATGGCCCTAGACCAAAAGTGAAGAGGTCACCACAGTTATTACAATTCATCTTGGAGGGGACAATGTTCTTACAAGATTTCATGGCAATCCATCCAACATTTGTTGAGACATTTAACTTAAAACAAAAAATGTCAACCTCATGGTGATGTTAATGGTAAAAGTCAGGGGATCATCAAAGTCAGTAGGTTTCATCCTCTGGGGACTGAATGTCTGTATAAAATTCCATGGTAATCCATTTAATAATTGTTGAGATATGACCAAACTGTGAAACTGACTAACATACTGTACGTTGCTATCTCTAGAGCCATGCTGCTAGTGTGGCAAAAATTGTAGGGCCAATGTGAACGTGCAGGGTATGTATGCAACACTGCTTGCCCTTTTAGAGATCCTTAAACACTAACACCAAACCAGCACTAAAATTCTCTCTGCTGCAACTGCCATGTGCTCCTTTGACATATAATTTCAAAGTGCATATTTAACATATTATATGTGGGAAAAAAACCATATGCCTACTGAGGCCTATAGCAAGAAATGGAAGCACATTTCCTTTGTAGCGTGTCTCCACAACCCTACAAATCAGCAAGCTTCACTATTTCATTATTTGTCAAGATAAGTGAGGCACACCTGTGTTATGAGAAGAAGATTCAAACTGAACTGGACAGTGCAAGCAGCCTCTGCATTCCAGTCCAATAAGGAAAGCTGGGCACCATGGTGAGCTCAGATCATGGGAGCATACCTTCCATGTAGACATGTGAGAAACATCACAAGGCAGACTGCTTCGTTCTCAGGGAAGGGCCTTTTGCTTGTCAGCGGGGTCTGAATTGTGGGGGAGGCTGTAATCGAAACACACCAGCCATATGTAGACACTGTGCTACCCGTTCCATATGGGAATATTTACATGCCGTCTTTGTTGTTCAAAGATCAAAGCAGAGGAGATTCATTTGAGTTGATTTTATGACACGTTTTAGCAAATTTGGAGGGGGGAATTTTAAATGCCCTGTAAAACCTGTTCCACAGCATGCAAGACCACCCCATTAAGTCTGATATTCCACATGAGTATAAAGGAAATCTCACTAAGAACTGCAGAGGTTTCTACAGAGTGTGAAGGGAATGTGTGTTTTGAATATTACAAATCCATAAAGTATGTGTGTGTGTGTATGTATATGAAATGTAATCTATGTCTTCAAACAGTCGCACAGGAACAAAAACAAAAGCAGAATGTCATAAATTTATTGTGGAAAAAAAGCAACATTTGGGGGAAAAAAAGTCTATTCTGGCACATTGTTCATTTTTATATTACAAAAAGGAGAAAAGGCTACAAATCTCGATAATTTATACAAATACAACAACTTTCAAAAAATAAATCTTTAATTTAGTAAACGCTCTGTGAACACGTTTCTGCAATAACCCACTGCTTGAGATCCCTGAGCAGAGACACAGAGTGAAGCGCTTTTTTTGTTGAAAAAACATCTTCACTCAAGCAATTATCAGTGTTTTTTTTTTCATAAACACTTTATATATACAGAAGGAATTAGCACATGTGGGGTGTGTTAGGTGTAGGGCAGGAATGAATGTGAACTGTGATTATCCTACTCAACATCTTACTTCACTGGTGACTATCACAGTCAAAAACAGGACAATACATACACCATCATGACTGCAACAGATGACACATATACTCAAAATTTTACCCTCCTTTTTAGGTGTTTTGCTGTAATAATGGGCCACATTACTGTACTCAACTCTATTTGGGGACTTTTGACCACAGACATGGACATCATATCTGCTAACTTTCTTCATTTTACATGTAAAACACAGTACCAGCTGGTTCTGTTGCTAAGGTAACACAAAGCAATAACTTACAATGTAATAGACTAAGGACACAGATAGTTCAGGAGGATTGTAGCCAATAACAAACAAATGATGGGAGACTCTTTTACTCCATTACAAATACTGTACATCTTTCTGAGAAGGTGCTGTTTCACTTCATGTACGCTGACAACAACAAACAAATAGATGTTAATAACACAAAATATATACAAAATGAAACCTTAACACCAAGAACAGAGTTTTGACAATATGGGAAATACTTCATGTAACAAACCAAACTTGCCCAGAAACTTGAGTTTCCACTTTAAGTCTGGCTACTTTTTTGCTGCATGACTTTCTGTATACTATACACAATGTAGGTATATATTAGGATTCATTTATACAAACACATGAAATTAGTTTTATTCCAAACACAAAGATAGGCATTAAAACATTTCCCTCAGATTTGCTATGTCTGTGCACTGTTATGTGATGAAAAGGTGTGCATCAGCATAGCTTTTGTATTTGGTTAGAAGGACTCCTTTCATATATTTCAGCTCTGCACACTCCACTATAAAAGCTTCAGGCATGTGGGAAAACGGTGTACCCAAAACTACCGTGCCTGCCTCTTTGTTGTCTACGACTTCCATGGGAAGGTAGCTTAATATTTCCATTTATAGCTTCTGACTGTTGGCGACAGATAAGTTTCCATGGTGACTTGGCTTCTTTACCAGTGCTGAACAAGAACTAGTGTTACAATGCCACCTGTATGCTATACTGATAAAGAAGATTCACACCTTTTTATTATAAGGCATTATAATATTGAACATAAAAAGAGTCCTATTTCCTTTTCCTTTCTTTTTGAATTTTCTTGCCAAAACATAGTGTATTTGGTAATATACACTCTTCGTGGAGCTTTTAGAGGCAATCGTTGTGCTGTAATGGCTAACAAATTCAATTCCCTTTTCAAGTTTGCACTAAATGTCAGGGTCTGCTACAAATGGCTTGCAATAATACTGATATTTTTTTTCATCTCTGCATTATGAAGTGTGTAATCTCATAAGCAAAAGACACTGGAGAATTACATGATTAATTTTGAGATTTTGGATGGTTTCCGATTCTTCATATTACCTTATTTTCTTTATTATCAAGATGGGACATCTGATCAAACCAAAAACTTTATTAAACGGTGATGGAAAACCCTCAGTGCGGTGTTCTGAGATTCTTTTATCTCTTGTATATTTTACTTTATCTTGCACTGCTCTGGGACAAAATTCACTCTTTTGAACTACAATTGCTTATTTAAAAAAACCTAATTCATCACACATGTTGAAGGATGTACCTATTGTCTCACTTTAAGTTCAAGTGCTCTAGTTCAAAAAGAAAGAAAAACAACAACAAAAAAAAACATGGTTCCTGTGAGATCTCTAGTTTTTAAGAAAGTTCTAAAGAGTTCAAATACCATGTAGCGCCTGCCAAACTGTGAGCAATGCTTCTGAGGAAAGCTGCTGGCCTGAGGTGTATGCAGAGCTCAGGAGTCATTAGGAGGGCTGTGCGGCGCAGTCATGGCCTCTCTGAGCAAACATCCTCCCTGAGTCTCTTCCATCTCTCCTGGATAAGAAGAGTGAATGAGGAACTTTTGGACCGTCCTTTTCCCCCCCAAGTCTGGTGTACAGATGGCAGGTAGGCGGGCAGGGTGAGATCAGGGGCTCATGGTCCTCAGGCCCTGTTTCTCCATGATGTTCCAGAGCTTACGCAAGTTGGACTGGGTGATGGTGTCATCCGGTTTCAGTTGCAGCGCTCGGAGGTAATTGGCTTCAGCTTCTTGCAGTTTCCCATTGAGGTGGAGGATTGCCCCAAGGTTCATCAAGGCTGCAGGATACTAAAACCAAAAAAAAAAGGAAAAAAAAAAAGAGATCTTCGTCATTTAGGATATCAGTTTCATAAACCTCAGGCTAGCTTAAAGATTTGTTCCATATATACTCTGTCTTGTCTGTCCAAGAACTCATACCTTGTTATTGAGAAGTAGGTAAAATGAGTACAAACACAGTGATTCAACTGCCTGACATACATTGTAGCAAGAGACAGCTGACACATACACACAATGACAGATTTACTCACCACTAATGGTCTGTTTAGACTAAATTGATTTAATGAAAAATTCAAATTTTACAACAGCTAGGGGCAATGAAGGGATGTTTGGTGAGATTAATAATGCAAATGAAGTATATCTATTCACGCTCTGGGGGTATGCATAATTTAACAAGGAATGAGATTTGACCAAAAATGTTTTATGACACTCATTCACATGCAAAAATTAAAGACATTTTAGGAAATACACTTTTTCACTTGCTGGTCGAGAGTTGGATACAGTAGGAAGACTGATAAAACTTCTCATGTCTGTACGGTAAATATGTGAAACTATTGCCACCAGCATTCTAACTTAGCATAGCACAGAGGCTTAAAACAGGGGGGAA
Source organism: Thunnus maccoyii (assembly GCF_910596095.1). Lineage (NCBI taxonomy): Eukaryota > Metazoa > Chordata > Actinopteri > Scombriformes > Scombridae > Thunnus > Thunnus maccoyii. The sequence continues at coordinate 25,667,889 of NC_056537.1, read as the reverse complement.
CATCCAGCCTTGCTCTGTTAATGAGCATGTTATATTTCATGTTTTAAAATCTGTGCAAAAAACCTGAGTAAAAACAACATGTTTTGGTGTTGCATGGGTTATCTGACAGATTATTTCTTGACCAGGTGCAGTAACTTCACGGTGCCTTGTCATCCCAGGGTCATGAGGTTGCCAGGCAACTAGCAGAGATTTCAGGAAGTTACTGTACAACACTGCAACATGTCGATTTTATAGTTTTTTGTGAAGATTTAACAAATGAGATATAATTGTTGATTAGCGAGCTTTCGATGTGCTTCTAGGTTAACTAGATTAGCCGTTTTGCCCTGTTTCCAGTTGTTGTGCTAAGCTAAGCTAACTGGCTGACTTGCTGTAGCTTCATACTACTTAGTGGACAGACATGAGAGTAATAATAAGAAGAAATTCATTATATAGTGCTTTTCAAAAACAAGTTACAAAGTGCTTTACATAAACAACATAAACAAGAGAAATTACCAGATAAATAATTAATAAAAGTAGAATTGTGACAAGTGAGGTATGAATTACTAAAACACAGTAAAAAAAAAAAAGTGACAAAAATGGAAGAATAACCAATTAAAGAGAGCAATTCTGAAAAAGTACGTTTTTAAGAGAGAATTAGAAGAAACAGAGCTAGCCTGCCTGATCTCCTCCAGCAAGTTGTACCAGAGTCTCAGGGTCCTGACTCTAAAGGCTCAGTCTCCTCTGGTTTTAAGCCTTGACCTAGGAATTACTAACAGACCTCTGCCAGAGGATCTCAGGCTGCATTCAGGCTTGTAAGGAGTTAGTATATATAGTGATATAATCAGGGGCCAACCCCAAACGTGCTTTGAAAATAATCACTAAAAATTTAAAATCAATTCTAAAACATACAGGTAACCAGTATAGATGCTAAAATGGGTGTAATGTGAACTCTTCTATTGGACTTTGTGAGTTCACTTGCTGCAGCATTTTAAAGTAGTTGAAGTTTGGAGAGGTTGTATTGAAGGAGACAGGAATACAGCGAGTTACAGGAGTCTAGGCAGGATGTAATCAAAGTGTGGATAACAGTTTCCAGATTCTTAGTGGATAAAAAAGATCTAATTTTCAAGATATTACAAAGTTGCAGAAAGAAAGATTGAACGACTGACTTCACCTGCTGGTCAAAGTAAAGTTTGTCATCAAAGATAACACCCAGATTTCTGCACTGGGTTTTGATGCAACAAGACAGAGAACCTAAGTGCGAGGAAAGTGTTTACCGGAGGGGTCTGGACCTATGATAATGGCTTCTGATTTATCTGAGTTTAACTGAAGAAAGTTTTAATAGAGACAGTTTTTAACATCTGTAAGACAGGATTGTATTTTTACCAACTGTGTTGTTAGGTGTTTTATACAGTATCAAAGGTCAGAGAGAATTTGAGAATGGGGTTAAATGCATTCCTAACAGCTTGAACCTTATTAGAAAAAAAATGATAAAAACTCTTCTCAATAAAAAAGTAGCATTATTCTTCTCCCTGTTTTCTATAACTAATTGTCATCTGGAGACTGAACTCTAAAATTTTTAACTGATATTATTTATCAAACCAAGAGATCTATGTCCTTACTATTTAAAATAAACATATTACATAAGATAAAAAGTAGAGATTTCCTAGACCTAACACGCTAGTGATTCCTGTTTGTCAGATCACCCAGACTGTGGTGCAGTGTTTGGTAACCATGCTGCTTTGCGTGTCCTTGTGTCTTGTCTGTGGCCACAGATGTCATAGGGTGCAACCGTGGTGGTTGTTTGAAGTGGTTCTAGATGAATATACTGTATATTCCTGTTGGTGCCAAGAGGTAAAATCATCAACAGTGTGATGAGTGAGTCATGAGGATACAAATACAGGAAAAGTGTCCAGGGTGCAATCACGTTAAGACCATGAAGTATCCAGGCCAAGGGAGGGGCCACATCTGATCTCCATTTGAATTTGAAGTGTGGAAAAGATGTCTAATCCTGTAGAGAAGCTACTGTTTTACTACTTGAGACGATTGTAATTTCCTTAATTGTAATTCCTAGGAATTAAGGAATGCTCAAATAAAACAAAATGGCAAATGATGTGCTATTACTGCAGTATTTGTGACTTTTTTTTCCTATAATTATCACCACATACATAATTGTCACATGGAATGGCACATGATTATGGCATCTTGACATTTACCGATGAGCTGTCCCACAAGGCTTAATTTCTTTCCCATGTCCCATTAACTAATCAAGAGTAATTCTCAGAGCAACACTCATGAGAGAATAGTGTTTTTCTGTAATTGTGCAAACCATTCACAACAGCAACACTGCTACAGAAAAACAGTAAGGTATACTAAAATATAAAAGATATTCATGTCACCGAATGGCTTAAAAATAAAATCTATATCTATACAAGATATAAAAAACGTATAAATATTTAACACAATCTGGAAAGTAAATTATGTTTTGGAACATGAGGGAAAGCAACCACAGATGTCTTTTTGAACCTATACACTTCCCATACATGTATTACAGTAGGTCTAAAGTTCATATTTGCATATTCATCTATGCATTGGGAATACTTTTTCAGAGAGGTTACCAAACACCAGACACTCTCACGTTGTTCATTTGTCTTGCTTTGTCTTTGAACTCCCCTCCTTTGCTCGACTGCTCCACCTTTGTTGATTATACTCACAAAACTGTCCAAACATTTCTCTGTTTTTCCAGTGTCAAGGTTGAATGAGTGATACTCTATGCATGAGAATTTCAATGGGAACAATCTGTCCAATAGTGCTGCTTTTACTCACAGAGGGGAATTAAATTGATGAATAAATCAAAGAGACTCTGGAATAGTCCTATTGTCCCTTAGAGAGGGGGCATTTCTTCCCTCGACACATAAAAAAAAAGTAAAGGCTGGCATGACAGACCGTGAGCTGTTGCTCACTGACTCAAAATGTGCAGCATTAAATTAGTAGATACCAATTTACTACACTCGATATTGTGTAGTGACATTAATCCCCTAACAAAACAAAATCAACATTTTCTCTCTGGGTTTCGATTATTATTCACAGGAGCAGCCAGGGTTCTTGACTGTAATGGTTGGGGTAATTCTGAGGCTGTTTGAGCTATAAATTACCTTCTGTTTGACCTGCCATTTGAAGGTCAAACCACAAAATAACGCTGGAGGGATCAATTTGCAAGTTAGGGATTTTAACTAGTGAGAAAAATGCTAGCCAAAATATAACTGTTTATACATATGGACATAGTTGAAAGCTGCAAGTCAGGGGGCCACACATAAATACTGTATCCACAACATGTAGGTGACAAGTAGGTGCAAGGCAAATTACTGTTAATGCAATTTTGTGGAGTTGGTGAGGATGCTATATTACGAGAAGTGCAATCAGTGGTGGAAGGTAACTAAGTACATTTACTCAAGTACTGTGCTGACGTACAAATTTGAGGTACTTGTACTTTACTTAAGTATTTCCATTTTATGCTACTTTGTACTTCCACTCCACTACATTTCAGAAGGAAATATTTGACTTTTTACTCCACTACATTTATTTGATACTTATAGTTAATTTTTAGATTAAGATTTTACATAAAATAATATATTTTAATATTCTAACTGTTGTTTAAGTTGTCTCTAATTTCTTATGCACTTTGTGTGAAAAGTGCTATATAAATAAAGTGTATTATTATTCTTATAAAAAACATAGTCTACACTTATGTAATATGATGCAGCACTATTATTATTAATCTACCCAAAGTATCTAAAATTGGCTCCACATTGATAAACATTAAAATGCTCTTACATGCATTTGTTAGTGATAAAAACAAACTATAATACAAATATAATACACTATAATAATCAATAATAATAATATTTATTATATCATCAAAATAATATTAATAGCACAATAAAAGAAGTCAGTCTGCATAATGAGTACTTTTACTTTTGATACTTTAAGTACATTTTGCTGATTTTTACTTGTAATGGAGAACTTTTAGACAACGGTATTTCTGCTTTTGCTTAAGTAAAGGATCTGAATACTTCTTCCACCACTGAGTGCAATAATCTCCTACTTCTGTTTCTGAGAGGTCGGTCAGTTCATAAGGTAGCATGACTTAGGATGGTGTCATTTTTCTCACTGAATGAGAGGATGACAACAGTCAAGTAATACTTTGCTTGCCACAGGGAGAAACAACTACTGTACATCTCCTCAAATCTAGTTGCTGGCAAATGTACATAAGAAGGTATTACTGGCAATACATGCTTCTTGTATTCAATATCTTTAGCCCATGGCAATATGGTGAATTTTTGATCTCATGACTCATTAAAAGTTCCTTTACAGATGGTACAGGTTGTAGGAGGGATCAATTAATAGGATTTTGAGAAGTTATGAGAAGCAAAACTAAATAGAAAAAAACACAATACTTGTACTGAAAGCTTTCTCACATCCTCCAGAATAGATACTGATGAGTGAGGCAACATATGAAGCACTGAGCAAAGACTCCTGGGTAGAAAATCAACAGACTCCTGGTTTTCCTCTCAGTGCAGCTGCAGCAGAGATTCAAAAGATCTTTTTCTTTGCCCATGCAGAACTTATCAATTCCTCAGTTTTGTTTCCTTCCTCCACTCTCCCCTGTTGGCTCCCATCTTTCCTCATCCAAGCCTTTCTCCCCCTTCTTTCACATTAGCTAAGACTTTTGTGATTTATACCACTGCTCCTGCATTCTTCCTTGCCCTAGCAACACTTGCAACACTCTGAAAAAGGTCCCTTGTCAAAAACTTTCATTTTTTCCTCATTTCCTGCTGCTCTGTAACCTCTCTGCCTCTCTACCCTTCCCAAAACTGGCATGTAGCAGCAGAGGCATGGCCAGATGTGGAGTATATTAGCCTAGACCGTAAAGCAACATAGGCTATAAAGACTGTTAAAGTCAAATATGAAGCTAGGTTGGGGAATGACCTGACCAAAATGACTCCAGATAGACATTTAGGTAAAGAATATCTGAATGTTGAAGAGCCAGTGCACAGCAAGCATCTGATAGGACTTAGCTTGTCTAGATAGAGGGAATTTGAGGACTAAAGGACAAAATCCCCTGAATGGAGCGAATTGTCCTCTTTCACTCAGAGCGACCAGACATATGTGCTTAATATAAAACACCAGAGCCTTTGGAGAGTGAAGAGTCAAGCGGCAGTAAAGCATGAAATGACAAATGAAGATGGACAGGGTACATGGCTTAAGTCAAGTCGCATCGGAAAGAACAAAGGATAATGGTAAAGAAGACGGATGAAGATCCTAAATTATAATTGTGCATCAGCTGTAAGCAATAGAAATGGCAAAAGGCATCCAAGCAAGAGTGACCAAGTAAGGACAAAAACATGCCTCCGTGTTTGGATGTGGTCATCAAATGCATGTTTATATGATTACAGATGCCAAGAAGCAGTCATGTGAAAATTACACTGATCTGGCCCTGAAATAGATCTGTGTGGAGCACAAACATCCTCATTTTAAAGAAGTACAAATCCATCAGGAGGCCGCAAACCAATGGTCTTCTCTGGTTAACACTGTCACAGGAAGTGACTGAACACTCCTCATAATAAAAGGCTACTAATAACAAATAATTAATGGAAACATTCCCACAGTTCACCTTAAACTTTATGATTCTGTTACATTATTCATGTATGCATTTGAACTGGGACAATGAGAACAATAATTCTCCTTACCATACATCTGGGTTTAATTAGATGTTAAAAATACACAATGCTTTGGTAAGAGCTGAATGCTGCATCAACACTGAGAACAACAAAGGGGATAGGAGCTCAATTTCATGGTTTGTATGGAAATGTAAAAATGTATTCTTCTGTTACAATCAGGGTTTTTTTGTCTTTTTGTTTGTCATTGTTTGTATATTATACCAGGGTTTTGTGTGCTTGCAGAACTAAACTTTATGTCTGTATAACATTGTCCAGATATATTTTGATCATTAATCCTGAGCCAATTTCTTCTAATCAAGATGCAGGAACAAACAGGGTAACCACATGCCAAACATATTTTGCTCCCATTGCGGACCTCACTTAAACAACTCGACCCCTCTTGTCAGAGCTGCCAAAGACTGGACCCCATTCATTTTCAAGATGTCAAAGTCCCCTGACTGAGTGTTATTATCATTATTCTTTTCAATCTACTTACCCATGGCCTCTCCTTTGAAGTTGGTGATGGATGCTGCACAAACAAACCTCTGAGCTTAGTTAAAAGCTAGCCCTGGTTTTTTTCTGACATCCACTGACAATGAGGGCCGTTGTGAGGAGGCAGACGGGGCAGTAATATGGATGGGATTATTGGAAAGCCACCCAGACTGTGATTGCATAGTGTCCATCAGGGTAAATAGTAATGGGGATGATTAGCTAGTTGTGGCTGTACTCACATTGGGTCTCAGGCTTGCTGCTTGTCCGTAATACTTCTCAGCTGCCTCATTTAGGCTGGCTTGTCTGAAAAGGTAAAACAGAGAAAGGCAATCATTACTCATCTTTATTGCTCCCGGCTTCAGTTGAGGCCTTGAACCCTATGTGTTTACTGGCGCTTAGGGGTCACTGAGAAAATAACAGGAGGGAACAGCATGAGGAAAGAGAAAAGCCGATCCAATCGCCTGTAGGGTTCTCATTCGATAGCATCTTTCACTTGATAACATCTCTGCTGAGCAGTGCACAGCAAGCACTTTCTGTTTTAATTGAACTTTGAGGTCAGGACATGTGGCTTATTGGGTACTTGAAGAAAAGTCATCAACAAACTAAAACTGATGAGAAATATTCAATGTACTAATTACAGCCAATAGGGGAAAATGTGGCTTGACATGCTGGATGGTTAAAGAAATTGAAGGTGTACAAACAGTATGGAAACATAAAATCATTTAATCATACTATCATAAAAACAGGACAGCAGAGTTGATGGCACAGATGCACTAAAACATGCTGTATATTCCACACTGCGACAAAAAGGGTTTTTGGGCAGATGGCTTGTCGGCATGACTCCCTGGAACCAGAAATACTTTGTTCCTGAGGACATAAAACCCACAGTCATGACAGGAATATACTATATTATGCTTTTTATCTTCCTCATAATCCACTGCTCTGCCTACTGTTATACATGCAACTGTGGCTCCTCTGTGACATGGCTTTTCCTGTCATTAATACCATGGTAAACCAGAAATCACCTTTATGGTCCGCAGCTGCATGCTTTTCACTGATGGTAACAATTGTCTCATTGCAAACAATTTAACTTTGACGAAGTCAAGGGCAGAGCAAACGACGGCTGGCTGTGGAGCCCCTTAAGTCGTAATGATCAAAGGAAGTGAGACCATTGGAACCACAGTTTCATTTAGGCTGTCGCAGTCTATTAAGGGATCATCCTCCATATGGTTCCAGATAAAAGGAAAAAGCTTTTATTTTAGGATAACCAGGTCAGTGGCCTAAGAACGCACACAATACTTATGTTTGGTTCGAATGACACTGTCTTATGTGTTCTAGATGCTTTTATCATTTCTCACTGAACAATCAGTAGACAGCTTTTATTTCTTATTCCGAATATAACATGATGAAACTTTAACAGCTTACAGATCCCCTTCACCATGTTTTAAGATATATGAAAATAATTTACTTTGAATAATAATTCATCTAATATATTTTTTTCTACAAAACGTTCAATAACTACTCACAAATTCTTGCTCATTTTCCCTCATTGAAAAATCCAGAATCTATGAATATACAAGTATGTTTTGTTTGAAAAGTGCTAGAAGCACAATGTCTTCTTCACTGAAAAGTTCATTCTCAGTGTATATGTGCCGGAAGTTTCAAATTTCCAAACAAAACTTGTGTAAGCTTCATACTGGACCATCAGAGGGACTTCAGAGGTAGTTGTGATGTCACAAAAATGTCAGCAGATGAATTTGAAAACAGCTTGCCAAACTCTGCACATACATCACTGTGAAGTAACAATAAGCAAAACATATTTTTGAGTGAAGGGGGTCTTTAAATATAACATTTTGAGGACACTAATTTTTCATATTGCTTGTGTGTTATTTAAAAATGAAAATATAGCGTGTACAGAAATTGTGACCTTAAAGTCCATTGAGAGTTGTGACCCTAGAAACTGACATTCAAAACTAATGACTGGCAAGTAGAAGAACCAGTGTAGTGGCATCTAGCGGTAAGGTTGCAGATTGCAACCAAATGAATACCCCTCCCATCACCCTCCCCTTCCAAAAGTGTAGGCGAACCTACTGTGGCTGCAAAACTCACAAAAAATGCAAAATGCCCTGTCTAGAGCCAGTGTTTGGTTTGTCCATTCTGAGCTACTGTAGAAACATGGCAGTGCAACATGGCGGGCTCTGTGGAAGAGGACCCGCTCTCTATGTGGATATAAAGAGCTCATTCTAAGGTAACAAAAACACACCGATTCGTTTCAGGTGACTATACACTAATTAAAACATACTTATGAATATTATATTCCATTTCTGCCATGTCCGTTCTGCTAGATGCCACTAAATCTTACACACTGGTCCTTCCTTTAAAGAACTTATCTTTCATGTTATCCACACACACAAGAACATGCCACTGCTATTTTTTTTTTTCAGTGCAACTGAATTTTTCCAACTGCGCTCCAAAGAAGCATTTTACATTCCAAAAGCGATCCAGACACCGAGTTGAGTTGCTGAATTTGTCCTGAGATTATAAATGTGGGTTCCACGTCCAACCACAACCATATGTTTGTTTGCCAGCATAATATTTAGAAAGCGCAACCTTCTAAGAAAAAAAAAAAGCACAAATCTAATTCTATAATATCATTATCACATTTATATGAACACATTATCAGAAGGGAACTGGAGAGCTGCCACACCATGACCAAAGGAGCAGCACAACCTCCTAGATCTGTCTGACTGCGGGTTATGAGAGTGCAGAAGGCATTGGACGCCAAGTATGTAAACCACTGCTTGGGTTTAAGCCCGAGGAAGAGTGTGAGACTAAGAGCACAGGAACAAAGAAAGAGAGATGGGAAAATGTAGCATGAATTAATGAAAAAAGCATGAAAAAATCTTGATCATGTTTCAAATCAGCAATTCAACCACTGATCTTCTTACCCTGACATCTTGTTGTCTGGAGATGGTTTATTAACTCCAGATATGCACAAATCACAACAATGACAGTACTGCTTAATAGCGTGACACTGTTAGATACTAATGACTCAGTGAACAAACTGCATTTTTGACAGCAGCCAGATATTTGTGCTTAAAACCGCAGCCGTCCCATCTGTCTTGAGTACAGAATTGCATTTTTTTCAGATTCTCTTTGTTAGAATATTACACTGAACACAGACATCTTCCCTAAGGAGAGTACGGTATGTGCAGTACACCTTATGTAACTTGCAACCACTTTCTCTTTATTTCCATCCTAACATTACCAATTTAAACCAATTTTTTGGAAATCGAGACACAAATATGCACAAATGGGCATATCTAACATTATGACATGCTAATAATATATAAAGTACTCTTTCAGATTCGGTATATTATATTATTATATTAAACATATGGTTTGGATGGGAATCATGTATGAGGTGAACTATGAGTGCTTCTTGTGTGTTATAGTGGTTCTTTTTCTGGCCGTGAACATCTACAGATTGTACTTAACTGTTATCACATCACAATTTAATTTTTCACTTTCATTGATTTGATACATTAAATGAGCAGTACAAGCACAAGAGGGCAATAAAAGACATTTGCACTTCTGAAAGCTTCTGCCCCTCCCCCCGTGTAGATTTACTTGTGTCCCCACCAACTGAGAGCCTTTCCACGTCTGCGTCCAAGACAAACACATAAAGAACATGAGCTGCGGAGGAGTGAGACCCCATGCCAAGCAGGCAGAGAAAAGTTCAGCCTGATCACTGCTTGAAGTTCTTTTTAGCTGCCAGGGGTCTGGACCCTGGAAGAGGCTCTTGATGCTGAAAGCTGTTGGTGGTGAAGATCCTGCGTGATCAGACTGGTGGGCGAGGAGCTATGCATGAAGCAGCTGGGCAAGAATCTTACAAAGAGCTGTGCAGCAATTCTCTTGGGTAAAGAAGCAGTGGTTTTACCAAACTGTGGTGATTCAAGATAAGCAATAATGGTTTCAAAAATAACCCTCCTTTCAGCAGGCAGCTGTAATTTCAATGCAAACAAGGAAATCTCTATACTGAGTAATATAATGTTGTAGGTTTATTCAGTCAGTGGAGCAGCATACCGTAAATTGGCACATGGCTTTATTTACAAATTTCCACTCATGGCTTGCATTCAGAAACACAACAACTTGTGGGCTGCTAAAGCCTCGCTTCTCAGGCTCATCGGCTGAACCCTGCACCGATTTGGAAGCAGACTTTCAAGTATGAGCTAGGGCCAGCAGAGAAAGAGTGAAACAGAGCGGGAGAGAGGTAAAGAGAGAGAGCATATGAAGATACATAGCTGCACAGCACGCTAAGACAAACCAGGAGCTTTCAGGCTGGCACTGCAGCAAGAGGAGAGGATTACAAAGTACAGCCAAGTAAATCACACTGGCTGAGGAGTAGCGTAAGCCCCTGGATAAACCGTGCAGACAGTAGACCTCCCTCTCTCATACACAGCTTTTCCTTTCTACTCAGCCATGGAAAACTGTGGCCCACCCATCTCATCTACAGAGAATGAAATAAATACAGTGTCTTTTGTGCTTGTGCTGGGGCTTTTCCCCAGCACGTGTCTAATCAAACACTCACCTGAGCATGTGGGCTGCGCTGAAGACCACATCAAACTCCCCGCTGTCCAGGCGTGCGGCTTTCTCTGCCATCTCTGCCGCTTCCAGCAGCCGTGACTCTTCCAACAAAAACTGACCTGGCAGGGCAGGAGAGAACAGCACCACTGTTAAAACACTGAGGGATGCCTAGAAAGGCACAAAGGGATACATGATAGAAGTGTTGCCTTTGGCATATGCAGAGGGACAACCCTGTCTGTCCTGGCAATAACATGCTGAAACACTAGATATGAATGCAACATACCATCACTCTTTGGCCATCTCTCAGACTCATTTGTTCAGATTAGTCAGCCTTGATAGATCTGTTTCTTTATGATGAAAATGTTTCTTGTAGGAGGTTTGTGTCTTATTACGGGTGGGGCGGCTTTTTGCAGTTAACCTCTCATGAGATGGGATTATGACACCCTGACAAGGCCATGAACTAAGGGTGGATCTCTTGGTAAGGGCCAGGTTTAGAGAGGAATTAATACCCTGTTGATTTTGGTTAGCCCCACTACTGTACCAGGATGATAAACCACCAAGTGAACTGAAGCATATTTTCCTTAATAACCGTGGGTGAAATTGAAGCCGTTTGTACAGGCCTGAGGTGAGAGCTAGACTTAAAGGGAGACTTTAGACCATGACTGAGCGTAGCTCCAGGCTACAAACACCTCAGCAGTTGTCGGGCATGTGTGATATTTCAAAACAAGTCTCACAGTTAAAAAGAAAAGACAGTCCCTCAATCAATACTAATAATGTCAGTGTCCTGGACTGCCCTGATTTAATTTAAAATATTTTACAAAGTTGGTCTATGTATACAGACTGTGATACTGTAATCCATGTTCATCATTTGAGAGTGCAACTTTTAGGGGAATACTAGGAGGTCTAGTTTGGAACACAGAAATCATTGGGTAGTGAGAAACCCAATATTTGGGATTGGTTTTGGGTGGTTTTTATTAAAAAAATGCACAGTTCTTTTAATATCAAATTCTGAGTATCCTGCATGACACTGCACATTTTGCATGTTTGCTGTAGTGCTGACTGTAAATATATGAATCTATAAACTACTAGAACCTTATCAGAATAAATGACTGAAAGTTGGATGGATGCATGTTTGAATCGGAGCAAATTGAAACTCCCATAATATAGGTGTTCTATCTTTAATCATTTATCTATTGCTTGGCTATCTATATCCTACTCTAATGACATTCTTTCCCTCGTTATCAACATTGTTCACCTTATCTTTAATAGAGTTCTTTAAAGATGACAACTTAGACCGACACAACTTCAACAGAATACAAATCCTCTGTCATGGCAGATAGATGTCACATGCAAGCTGGTGCAACGATAACAAGCTGACAGATCAGTTCATCATAAAACGCTTTTAGGTTTTAGAGGCTTTTAAAGAAAGGAGGTAATTAACTCAGCTCATTCAAACTCACTCTTACTATCACAGTAATTCAAATCCTTTTTTGAGATTAAACACTACAACTTCAAGGCATGTGTGAGTCACATGGTAGCAGGCTCGGACTGGCAATCTGGCAACTGTGGCAAATGCCAGATGGGTCGGCCCACCTAGTGGACCACAAGGCCACCAGTAATGTAGGGAAAAAAAATTGTGGGAAAAAAAATTCAACCTGCTGGCTGCAGCCTACTTGATGTAGGAATAGCCCATCTGATTGGGGGTTACACTGTCCCAATTGTCAATAGGCTACCTATACTGTAAGGCAGGTGCAGGAAGTGCTACCCACTCCTTCAAGTGGATGCATCCATCCATGTAATGTCAGAGGTCAACTGGGAAATAATTAAATCTAGATACGAAAATAAAGCTAGCCGATACAAATGGATAAAGATCCCAAAAAGCCAAAACATGGAGTGGAAAAGGTCAGAGAGAAAAAGCAAATAAAATCTTGAGGCTGATGCTGCAAAATGTTTTAAGTTAACATATTTATTCAAAAATACCGATGCCACTGCCACACAAAATCCTGTTAGTCTGCCTCGCTGAAGTAATAATTTAACAGTCCAGTGTCAAATGTAGAGGAGGAGGAAAGAGTCTGTACAGATGAGCAGGCTGATTCCAGTAGAGAACAGGGGCAAGAAGAGGAGGCCGCTGCTGAGGACGAGCAAAGGTGCATGACAACCTCCCAGCAGGTGATACTGCTGGCTCATGTAGCGACAGTGTTAACAGCCAGAGGGGATTCATCATACTCAGGAGCCTGCCATCAATTATTATCTTCTCACCACCTAAGGTAGGACATGCTATTCTATTCTATTCGCTGCTTAAGGCTGCTGTGCTGCTTTGCTATGCTGTGTTTTTTAAATGATGTCAAGGCGAGAGTGTTATTATGGCTCAGCTGATTAGTCACTCTGGATATGTTCCAATAGAGTGCAGGCATGCTGCTTGTCACAGTCTGACAATAGCAGTGAATGAACATTTAAATAGTGTCAGTGGCATGAAATCCTGACTGTTAAGCCTGATGTGTGAAATGCATCAGAACAGCTGTGAACATAAATAGAGAGCTGTTAATTAATGTCCAATTTCAGACACATTTCCAGATCATCATTAGGGTAGGCCTATAGGAAAGCTTTTGTCCAGTGTGAAAATTAAGTTCTGGCTATTTTGTTTCATGATAACAGCATTGCATTTTCTCATAGACCACATTCATGACACATGATTATGTCATATTTGTTTTATTTGTGAAGCATAAGTGCACCAAGAGTCGGGTTGCCAATACCAACTGTCAAATGAATAAAATCTGAAGTGTGCCTCTTGAGGTGCTGACTTTTCCTCTAGGCTATTTCTTGGCTATTTATTTATTTATTACATTATTTTATGAAATCCTGTAAGTACACCTATTGTTAGGGTGCCAACTTTATATCTATTGTTTAGCCTATATGTTATTAATAGCCTGATATTGCTTTATGCAACACATAAGGGCGTATGTTGGGGAAAATTGAGGCCGGTCTAGACGGAAATTGCCAGGGCTGAATTTTGCTCCCAGTCTGACCCTGCATAGTAGTAATGTAAGACAGAAGAGACGCTGACATTGTCACGTTTCCATAAAATCAAAGAACAATAGGAGGAAATCATCCTCTCTTCTCACGACCCCCCCACCATGTACAGACTGACAGAATGGCTGATTGGAGGAAGAGACGGCAAAGGGGTCGGCCAACAGTGTTGTCTTGCCAGGTGTGTACAGTGAGTTCCTGCCTTTGTGCAGACAAGTGCGGCATGTATGTGTTTAATTGCCAAATTAAATATTTGAGGGAGTAAGAATGAAGTCAGGATATGTTAAAATGAAAGTAAAAAATATCACTACTTACCATAATGCATGTAACAGTTGCCTTTAGTGGGATCGAGTTGGATGGCCTTCAGGAAGTACCTCTCTGCTTCTGTTTTCTGACCCTGAGGGAGATGGATTAAACACAGTGTCATTATTGTTTCAACTGCTCCTCAAAACTACTCACTGTAAAAACACCACACTCAACTTAACAGCCAAAATACCTTTGTGTATACCTAATGTCCCCCTCCAAACCACAGACCTACTTTAACAGTAAATCTTAATAAATAGACATGAAACACATGTAGCACCAGTGTTATTCTTTCAAGCTCATGTGTCGTCCTGTCAAACTACACACTGTCATGCTTGGCACAGTGGACCAGACGGGGCAAAGGCTCATTCATTACACACTTTTATCTGTGCAAATAACACTTCCAGAGCATAACCACAGATTGCCGGTGTGTGTGGCCTGACCGCTATGAAACAAGACAGAGAGCAGTAGAATGGAAATGGGGAAGTGGTGCAGGAGGGTGGAAAGGAGAGAGGAGTTAAGACACAGAAAAACTGAGAAACAGTCAGTGAGCTCATGTATCTATGTGGATCTCTGGTGTTGTTTCACTCTTTGGAGAGATTAAATGAATCCATACTGGAAGGGTGAATACAGCATGATGAGGAAAAGCAACACCGAAGCCCTGTGGACCTCAAGAGCTCCCTTAGGTCCTTTAGACTGTGACACATAACCAATCACAGCTCAAAGAGAACAAAGCAGCTGGCCAATAGAAGTGGCAGCTGGGACTTTGACACATCTCTGCTCTCCGTTGGGGACCAGATGCCATCTGATCAACAATTAACAATGTTCACTCATCTATAAAGGCTGATGTTCTAGCATTAGCAAGGCAACAATTAGTGTGCGTTTCACTCTAAAACACTGCATGAATTATGTATAAAATAGACTTATTAAAATGGAGATTTACCAAGACTATAAAGGCTTTAGATATAATGCCAAATCATCAGAAAAAGATGGAGGAAGACTACATAAAGATTGCATAAGCCAGAAAAAATAATGTGTTTGAACTCAGTGTGAAATAAAGCAAATTACTTCTGTTTAGTCAAATAGAATAGGCCCACATCCAATCAGTACAGTCTAGTATTAATGACTGTATACTTAGTCAAGCATATAGATTTTCAGTGAACTGTAGATTCAATATAATACATAATTTTCTAATGTAAACATCTGAGTGTGGTTTCCCTTGATGCTGCGGAAAATCAAGCCTGTGTTAAGTATATGTTTAATAGAGATGATGGTGTCCAACTAGCGATCACTGTTCCAGTCTGAAAAGCATCATCTTTGTGTATTTTTATACTTGTATTCACAGATGGAGGAATGTGTACGTTTGAGGGCCTGCTGGTTTTATAATAACAGAGGCCTACGTCTGTTTGCTAAACCTCAGAATTAAGCTTTCACACACTGAAATGAGTTGCAGTTGTGAGTGGATAGAAAATTTTGATTATGACAACTATATTAATGGAGACCATGGCCAGAATAAGCTATAAGGTAAACGAGTGTCGAACCTCCAAAAAGCAACAAGTTGTACCTTTCTCATTACTCATCTCAAAGGAAATGTTATAACTATTCTTGTTAATCCCTAGAAAGGCAATTTGTTACACTACATGCTATATTACTTCACTGTTGGACCCTGTAACCTGGCAACTTTGCTTTCATCCACAAATTTATGGATTATAAGTCATTTGGCTCACCTGTACGCCTCTAGGAATAATCAAGGTAACCAAACAAGTATCGGTGTTCAATTTCCCCCTTGTTAAGTAAAATTGTCACAGTGCCTCCACCCAATAGAAGTCAGCTACTTTACAGGCCTGTGGAGAACTCAAAATTGAGTGCATTAAAACCAACTGATATTCCTAAAATACATTTAGAAGCTTCTCAATCTTAGAAGTCTTGATAATGTTTGGACTACTGAGATTCAGATTTGTACTGGGCTGAGGGATCATTTCAGTGAAGGCAAACATACTTGACTGTCGGAATAGAGATTTTTCTTTAGCTAATTGTGTGTGGCCCAGGATTTTCTTTCTAAAGTGGAACTTATATACTGGCAAAATAACTACTATGTGTGGCACTACTCTAGACTACACTACTACTCTAGTGAGAGCTAATAAAAGGCATGTCACTCAGTGGAAATGACAAAAACCAGGATCAATGGAACCCACTGCTTGCTTGCAGTCACTCCATTTCTACATTTTGAGACATGGCAACCTCTTTGTTGATCTGAAAGCACCTTGAGGCCATTAAAATCAGGAGAGGGTGGAAAACACAAAAAGAATGCTGTCAATAACATCTCCTCTTCTACTTTCTGTTAACTATATGTACTTCTCATTCCAGTCAGCTCACTGTGTGAGTACATTACCCTTCGTTTTGTCACACATGCTGAGTTTAGTGGTGCGTACCTCACACCTCAAGTCTCCTGATAAGATCAGATAAACCACAAATGTAGCTCTGGCTCTGTGAGCGCTGAGGTGATTATGAATGAAGCCTGCTTCGTATTAGCTGAAGGAAATGACAAGTGGATGACTGAGTCCAATATTACAAGCGTCACCGCGGCTGTGTCCATCTCTGACCTGTGGTGTGTACACGGTGCCCGAAATACATCCTGATCCCCTGGAGTGCCAGCGGAGGTGTTGAGGGGTCGGCACAGCAGGGGGGTGATACTGATCTGTGTAATTAACTCTCCCTTCCTCCCCTGTTTTGCCCTTCCTTCATCCACAAATCACAGCGACTCTTTGCTCTTCGCGCTTCAGCTACCAGCTCAGCTCCACCTCCCTCCTCTCACCCTTCTCTGACCCTGCTGACAAGCCTTATCTCACAGTCTCTCCACCTCTCCCGCAGGGATCTGAACCTCAGAAACCCCTGACAGTATCTAAAGCATCTTCATCACTCATAGTTGTGCCACAGGGAGCACGGAGGTAGGGGATGATAGAGGTGGGGGCTGATGGGCTGGTCAACTTCCAGAAGTGGTTTTGATCATTCTTAAATGCTGTTGTCACCAGGGACAGAGGCTATAGCCACAACAGAGAGAACATAAATAAAATGATATGACTCAAAGTCATGGGTACAAACTTTCTGACACATTTCAATAAAGAATCTTCTTTCTTTTAAAATTTCCTCATGGTTGAAGAGGCTCTAAGCCTGTCCTAACAACTGACTCCCCTTCTCTGATGACATTA
Organism: Thunnus maccoyii; assembly: GCF_910596095.1. Lineage (NCBI taxonomy): Eukaryota > Metazoa > Chordata > Actinopteri > Scombriformes > Scombridae > Thunnus > Thunnus maccoyii. Next base: position 25,650,575 of record NC_056537.1, on the reverse strand, counting down.
TTTGCACTCACAGGATCATGCAAGCTCAAGACCCTTCTTCCATCCATCATGGTCAGAGATCTACAGAGATTCATCCCTGCAGGTTTGAACTCTACTTTCCTCCAAAATCAATAACACTTTCTTAAATAAAATGAGTTTCTCTTCACGGCCCACTGAATTTTTCCCCTGAGTCCACTTCACCAAGTCTTAACGCTCTCCTCTAAAGAATTGTGTTGTTCCCCTAGACTGTCCTTGCTGACAGAATTTGGTTTCAGATGGTTTTTGAGGTCCAGCGGCTTTTGTGCAGAGAGGAATTCATGTCAGTTTAACAAGCAACTTTTAGCTGTGATGTCAGTTGAACTATTCTTAAAGCTGGCAATCAGTCGGAGTACAGATGGGAAAATCAATCTAGTATGCTGCTCCAGCTTAATCCAATTTAGACACACAAACTGTAAGACTTGTAAGACTTCACTGAGGATGCACTACGGTAATGGTGTTATTGCATGACACCCATGAGTAAGAAACAAGACTAATATTGGACTAGGAGCTCACTGTTAACTGCTGATATGAACACGGACTAAAAATTGTCAAAACATGCTGGAAAATTAGGGGTTTGCCAGCAAGTTCAGATAAGATGACATGCCTGTAAAATTCCTCCACACATATCAGTTGTGATACACACAAAATCATAATTTTGGAAAGATTCAATGAAAAGAGCTTGAAAAGGACTCTGTTTCCATGCGGGAAATGAGAGGGGACAGAGCCAGGAAGAGTCTAGTCTTTCTGTGGAAATCCAGATCCCACTGCTCCGGGCTTTTTGAACACAATTACGTCCTTTCATTAGGGCCCAGACTGTGAGAGAGAGGGGTGTCAGTTGAAGAGAAGGCCTCTGCCCTTCTTTTGCCCTCCTGTGCAGCTCTTCCTTTTAATTTGTTTATTTCTGTCCTGACAGCCCTTTTCAGCTCTAACTGCTCCTCTGACGCCAGCTCTATTCCAAGAATGCCTATCTAGCGATGATCTGTAACGGATGACTGTATGATCCGACCACAGGACCATCTCCTCGTCGTCTGGGACCCTGGAAACTTCTGCCCCTGAGACCCTTCTACATAGATGTCCTTGTCTTTGCTTATCCAAACATAGGTCAGCTGTCTGACCCTGAAATTATATTATCTTTGTTGACCTAGAAAATGTAGAGTTTTTTTTACAGCGTGTAGAGATTTCAATTTTTTTCTACATTTAACTTTGCAAACATGCCAAATGCCTGATCTGTTCTTGCTGCTGTTGATCCAAAGCAGCTTGTTGTGCTACTTTTTAAGACCTAGACAAGGAATTTAGCAACAAGTTACACAGGCCAAAAAAAGGGCGGCCACGAAAATACTTTTAATCGGGAAATTATTTTCCCATGACAGAAACATCTTGAGAAACTCAATGTGATCACTCTCTTCCGCTCTTTTTCTTTTCTCTCACTCGCACGCTATTGATCAACTGTGGAGACTTCAGGAGAATATTACAACCAACAGAAAAGTGCCGGACAGAGCTGATGAAAAGTTAGAGGACATGAAAGAGAGCGTAATGAAAAGAACCGAGAGAGGACAGGTAGAGAATGAAAATTGGTTTGGGGATGCAAAAAGTTAGACGGTGTGAAGTCAGGCATGTCAGCAAGTCAGGCTTCAGACCAGAAGTCGATACAGAGGTCGATACAGCAGACCAGCAGAAATAACTTTGGTAGGGACGTGACTGACTAACATTCAGCCTCCAGCACATCCATTGATGAGCGAGTCTCTTAGCCCCCGAGCTACAGTATACAGACAAAATTGCTGTCAAAGTTAGTAGTTGAAAATATTGAATTTAGTTGACTGTATGAGTTTGATGCTGGGTGTTGCTCATAAATCTTAAACCTAGCCTATATATTTGTTGGCCACAAATGGCAAATACATAATAATACATATCAAGAGATGCTAAAACATAATGTTTAAGTAGCACTAATGACTCACTAATGTCAATTTACACAGCAATATCTATATAAAGTTTGCTAACATTAGCCATATCAAACCAAGTCAAACTGTAGCAGAAAAACACCTGAGTGTACTGATTTAAACAAGAGTGTGTTTTGTTGCTTATGAGTTCAACTTTTGATGTTTAAGAGAAAGAATTTCTCATTTCTTCTCTCAAAAGTAACATAGTCTCATCTTAAAGATGAAACAGAACAAGGGAGGATGACATAAAAAAACAAAGTCTTACCGTCATAGCCAGGAGTTTGCCGTAGGTGAGGTGTGCAGGAATGTGGTCCGGCTTGGCTCGCAGGGACTCTTGGTACCAGTGTTCAGCTTCAGTCAGCTTGTTTAGTCTCATGTAGGCCTCTCCTGTGAGAGCAAAGTGGGGGTCGAGTCAGGGGTCAAGCTGTCAGAGGTTAAGAAATCACACATCTGCCGATTGTTCTGCTGAGGATGACAGAGTGGCAGTGAGGCCAGAAACTCAACCCCAGACGCCATGTTGTCTATAAATTTCATTTATTTTCACTTGTATGGTAATATCTGGCACTGAAGAGACTGCAAGTTAACCTTTGTTTAAAATGCCATGTTCATACTGAATACTACATGACTACCTTCCGTATCTTTTACAACAGCAAACCTTTCATACAAAGTCAGTAATAATGTTTCGCAAGAGGTTTTGATTTCTTAAAAAAATAAAAAAAAACCTCAGTTCAGTGGGTGGCTTAAACAACTATGGGAGAATATCACTGAGTCTGTAACACTCTCTCACTCTCACTCATCTGTCAGACATCATCTCGTACCTCCCCCACCGCCAAATCTGACCCTCTGCCTGCTAACACCTGAAAAAACAATGACCTGTTTCAAAGCCATCCAATAACACCTGTGCTATTGCAAGAATTTGACAATATCGGATGGTAATTGGACACAACACAGTTCAAATCAACATCCTAATGTATCTAGGGGAACAGACTGAATGCATCACAGGTGTTAAAATTTCACTACCAAATTTCATGAGCTGGACAAGTTGTTTAGACTAGAGCATACTGGAACTTTAATTCTGTGGGGATCAGGTTTAGTCACTTCCCTGATAAGAAACTGTGATAAGCAACAGGTGACACATACACACCTAATCACAACTCAAGGACATTTTTAATGATTTGACAACACACTTTCTCCTTGAATGAGCGATGACACTGTGTAATGATATCTCTTGACACATAGGCATGTAAAAAACATCAAATTTAAGATGTAACTTCCTTTTATTGTAAAAAAAACCCCCCAAAAAACAAACACTTTGAGGATTAAGACCTTTCCCCTGGGATGTAAAGTAATCCATGAGAATATATTTTCAAGATGATATCCATTAGTACAGCTTTACATTTCAGATTCAAGTGTTAGATATCTGTGGTATGGTCCTTGTCCTTATCAACAACCAGAGCAAAATAATGGATTATAGGATATCAAAATATCCATATCTCCCTGTTAATCTACATACTGATGCTTCTATATTCCCGTGACTTTTCAGAGACATTTTTACTATCTGGAAAAACATTTCCAGAATAAAAACTTGATAGCACTGGAGGATAATATAAGAATAACTAAAGTTTCTGTTAACAAATCCTTAATGTGTTTACAGACAGGATTATCTGAATTTCAGAGGTACTTAACATTTTTAAAATGTAATAGAGCTGTATGTATACAGTTCTATTTTGACATGACCTCCATTTGTTGATATGGCTAAAAGCAGCCAAAATATTTTTCTCGCCTTCCTGGCAGCAGACCTCCATATGAGATTAGCACAAACATCAACGTGCAATTAGAAGTGACATTGAATCCAAGGAGCTGAAAACCAGCTCCTCGGAGTGGAACATTCCTCAGCCCACCAGAGAGCGTTGGAGTGAGACCAGCGGGGCGCAGATTACCACCCAGGTCTGCTTCTGATGAAAGGTTCTGCTCCTTGGCGTCTGACAAACAGCATGAGAGCGGTGCAGCGAGCGAAACTGGAAATAGATACGAGCAGGTGTGCCAAATGTGCAAATTCAGTTCAGTGAGGAAACAACGTTAAGCTGCAGGAATCACACATCTCTGGCTCAGTGCCTCCATTACAGACGCTGTGCTGCTCCTTAACGGTGACTGGAGCTTTCATCAACATTTTGACATAATCTCAGTAGCTCTGTCAAATTGCATTTTGCCAACATACAAGCCAACCCATGGCACTACCAAGTCTGGATTACAGACGTCCAAGGTTTCAAGTGTGCTTGTACGTGTGTGTGAGAGAGAAAGCAGGGGGGGGACAAGAGATTAAAAAAAAGCAAAGGCGCTGAGAGAAGCTATAATGAGCCTGCAGCAGCTGTTCTACAGCTGTAATCGAACGAGATGGATTGTTCTGGTAGGGAAAAGCAAATTAATTCTGTTTAACATGCTATTTAATAAATTACTATGGTCTGGTCATAACAGCATAAAATCTAATTATATTTGTCACAAAATCAAAAATTAGAGTTTAATGTCTATCTGGCTCTGATTTACAGGTTCTTTTCTTTGTATTTTACAACCACTTCCACCACCAGCTACAGAAAGTTAATGAGTGTAACCTTGTTTTCGTAATCATATTTATCAAGCAAGGGCTTAAAGTAAGCCCCAGCTTTAGGATGCACTACTGGAAATCGGAAAATAGAGTTAACATCTTCTGAATTCTGGCAGCGCTAGAGGTATGACAAATGTTTGACCTTCTGTTTTCTATATATTTAAATGTTTAATCATTCAGGAGCAAAGAAATATAGTCAACAACATTCAGTCTTTTGGTTTTGTTACAACTTTATTGCTCACAGGTGGTTTTTGCCTGTGTTTCTGTGGCAAATACTGAAAAGTCAAGGATAATACAACTGCAAGCCCTGGGCTAATGGAGCTGTAAGCCCTGGGTTTGCTTGTGATGAGTAATTGCTAATGCTGGTTCTGTTGGACTCTGCTTATCCAGAAGATATTTGTCTTAAAAGGCTCAAATAATAAATAACAGAAAAATGAAAAAATGCATGATGTATTATAGGAAACTGCTCCAAAATACTCCCAAAAATAACCTTTTACCCTCACTTCCGCTATATGTTATTTCACACTAAAAAACAACAACAGCTTTTGTGCTTCAAGTCAGGAAACAAAAGCAGCTCTTACCCATCATGTTGTAGAGACTCTGTGGTGCAAATTGTCTTGGCATTTTCTGTATTGCTTCTTTAAACACGGAAAGGGCCTCCTGTGAATGAAGCAAATACAAAAAAGAAGGTGGGGGATGTTTGCATTAGAGACCGGAGAGACCCCGCTAGAGAAACTGGCGCTGGGGTAACTAGTCATTCCTCCCCTGCAGCCGGGGCCCTGACACAGTGAATACACAGCGTGGAATTGGGGGTCGCTGAGAGGCTGGTTCATACAGAGCCGAGCAGAAAGGGTCTATCCTCAGTGTCACGGCTGTTAAGACGACTAGAGCGGTGTCACATATTCACTCTAGCATGTATAGAGAGTAGGTACAGTTCCTCACATTTTAAATGATAGAAGGAGCTGTAACTACTTTATTGCTGAGGCAAATGCTCGAGTTAGAGGTCGGAGGAAGTGGGACTCCCCTCCCTCTCCAGCATGCAACAATTTTTCAAAAGCCTTTATTGAATCTGCAGTACCACTTCTTCATTCCTGATTGAATCAGCAGCATCAGTGCTTGTGTACAATATAAATGTGCAGCATTGGAAAAACAGTTACTTAAGCCAGTACTGTAGGTCTTTAGGGGCATGAAAGAGAGTGAATTTGTTGGAAACAGCCCGAGGATTATCTGCGCAAAACATTGTGTCCCCTATGACAGAGGCAATTTTGGAACATGTCCATATAAAACCGAGCATTTTCTCAGTGTCCCCCAAAGGCTCCTTTGGCAACTGTCTGCATTTTATCTCAATTCACCATGGTTTTATATTTTCCAGCATGTGTAAAGGAGCACTCCTTGGAATTTCATGATAGCATGTGATGTGTGTTTCTTAGACAAAATATGCCAGAAATATGTATAAAGAATATAGAAACCACCAGTCAAAAAAAGATTTGTGCATATAAATTATAGTACATACAATCATGATATTTTATACTTCATATTTTGAGCGGCCAAAATATACATTATAAAGATATAAACAACAACATTTTGTAGGAATGTCATCTTCACCTTGTGCATGGTGATTTTTGTAATTTAATATTGTGTTGAGCTATCACTGAATTCCCGACTTTATCACTAAAAATACACACACAAGTTATTCCAGCTATTCAATGAGGCAATAACTAGCACAGCTAAGTCTGAGATGCACATTTTTGCTGGTAAAATGATGTTTAAATTAACACAGTGGGATACTTTGGATGCTTGCTGTGAATTAAAAGCTGCATTGCTAAGATGCTAAAATATTTTGAAACATTCATGCATCTCTTAGGTGAAATTTATTTTTCCGCAGTTGGGGGCATTACCTCCTGGTGTCCCTGCTCATGGAGCTGCTTGCCCAGGTTGTACAGGCAGCTGGTGACGGAGCTCTTGTGGGCGTGGGGGTCCTTCAGGTTCTCATCTGGGATGTCAGCGCAGGTTAGGAAGGTTCGCTTGGACTCATCTAGGCGACCCTGATTCATCAGGATGATGCCTGTGTTCAAGTAGGCCGCTGTAGGGAAAACAAAACAGACAAAACAAGACACAGAGCATGACGTTAGTTCAGGCGGAGCACTGACATTGCACTGCCATTAGCTGACTGGCCATTAGCTGACTGGGATTAGCTGTTTCATTCAGTCTTGATGATGACTGGCTCATTCACCAGTTGTGCGGCTATCAGCTGACTAGTAATATCCAATCATATATATGTCATGTCTGCAATAATGCGGCTATTATAACCTGACTCTTCTCACCATGTCACTGCTGATACTTTATCAACACAGCTTCCTCCCAACCTCCTCCTTAGTGCTATTTTTCAGTTTTGTTGATTTAACTAATATTTAATGTTCATGTATGTGTTTATTAAGCAGGGGGGTTGCTCTCTTCGTAGAATCCTCGATGCTGCTTAGATTCTTTTGAGAGCTCCCTAAGAGAGCAGAGCTTTTTTCCATAGAGTGTAACCCTTTGCTATAAATGGTCAAAAGCGTCTGTGACTGAACCGAAGTCATGTAGAGCAATAGTGCTGACAAGTTGAGTAATGGCCATTTTGCTATGAAATACACCTTAGGGGTGGAACAATGAACCACTGTGGATCTTATTCATGCTCTACGTTTGACCTTTGCATGCATCCCACGGGATACTTTGGATGCTTGTTAAACTTTTTCTTGAGTGGTCAAAGACAACATCTAATAGTCAATATGCAGCTGGAGAGTAATTAGTCTCTGTGGACCCGCCTCTCTAAACAACTCCCTATCAAGTCTGGCTGCTGGAATAAATTAACTTGATACAGCAGATCAATCTGGAAGGCTCCATTATAGGGTGTTGCCGTATAATCGAGTCATGAGAGGGTGGTTCAGAATCAAACCACCTTTTTTTTACATTTCTTCCTCTCCTGTCCTTGGATTTGTTATCTCAAAACCTTATATTATTTTATTCCACATCCTTACACATCACAGTTTTATCTATCCCACATGGTATTGCACTCAATGCTCAATATCTAGACTAGTTTTCCACTGCATGTATCTGCACCGAAAGGAAAACAGATAAAGAAAACCACAGATGGACAAAAGCAAGTCTTTTTCACCAGCCTCCCAAACTGATTTTTTTATGCATTGTATGCATAAAATGTGACAGAAATCAATAGTGCTTTATCACATACAGGATAGCTCTGCATATATAATACAACAGGCTACAGTTTGCGCGACGTAGCTCTCATTAGGCAGTGAGTAATGGTGTAACCTTGAAAAACACTGTCACATTCTCATTCTGCCTTCAATGTGTCTGCTGCTTAGGGTAATTAATTAACCTTGTTATCGGCTATAACAGATTGGATAATTGCACGCTGAATGGAAATTTTCTAGTCTAACTGGGATCTTGATTGGGTCTATAATTAATCCTGGGAAGAAAGGAAGAGATGTTTAAGATTTTCTGTTTATCTGTCATTGACTGATGCCTAGAACAATGGGGAGCTAATTTATTGCATGATCAGGTAAGATTGTGAGTGATTTGTACTAATTAGGGAATGAACGTGCTGCAGATGACACTGTATGGAAAATGTAATTGCAGGAAAAGCAGCCAAATTGTGGTGAATGGAAAGGAGAGGAAGAGAGATGAGCAAAGGGGGAGAGACACACCAGACACTGAGAGAAAGAAGTAGATATAGAGAACGTGGGAGGCTTTAGGAAAAAAAATGAGTGTCATGGCCTGAATTCATAATAAATGACATCATGCAGTTGCTTGATCTGTTGACATGACTTGACTCTGAAAGCCAGTCAGATGGCTGTGTTGAATGTTTAATTCAGCTGTACACCCACTGCCCTTTGCCACCTATTCCTCTCTTTCCACATAACCACAGTCTGTGCTCACTGTTGCCTGGACACAGCACAACCACAACCACAAGAGCTGGAGATTGTCAATAAAAAGAAGAGCTGTACTTACAAGCCAGAGTTGGCCGACTCCCAATGGCCAGCTTATAGTAGTGGAGCGCCTCTGAGAACTTGTTGCTCTCTTGTAGCAGCAAACCGCTAGTACAGACAAAAGGAATGACAGTTCAGCAGGTTAGAGCTTAAAAACTAAAAAGCTGGGGTGTTTTAAGGTTAAACACATCTGTTAGGATTTGACAAGAATACAAGCAGGATAACAAAGAGGAGGAGAGGGGGAGATATTTAGATCTTAGCAAACCACGGACATTTGAGCACACTGTGATTATTGGCTGTGGACGCTTTGTGTTCCCTCAGGCTAATACAGCATCATTAATATTGCTGTCAGACAGAAAGCACTCCGGGGAATACAAGACAAGGCGGCACTTCCTCTGAGAGAACAGCTCTGATCAATGGACACAAGCGTGTACAAAGAGAGCTCCTCCATTTGTTCATGCACACTCAATTGAGAGAGCTATTTGTGAAGACACAATTTGCAGAAAATCACGTATACAAGCACTACGGACATTTTAAAGCCTTATGGACAACAGTTTGATTTAAAACAAAATCACAAGTGAATTTAGTATTAATGATGAAACAAACAACAACAAAATAATCACTAACACACAAAATGATAAAACACAAACTCACAGGTTATACAGCATGTCAGCCATGTTGCTGCGGTAATAGAGGGCATTTCTGTACGCCTGTTCAGCCTCCTCCATCTTCCCCTGGCTCTTTAGGACATTTCCAAGGTTGCCCCATGCTGATAGGTTCCAAGAGAAAAGGTTAATCAAAGCAAAACGATTAACAAAAACAACTTTTTATGAATCTTAAAAGGCTCTTAAATTAAAGCAGCAGGAGAGAAATGTCTGTGGCAAGTCATAAATTTCTGTTGTTATTCACAGACACTCGCTGCTATGGGTTCAGTGTTTTTAACCTCTGAGGAGGATGTTGTTCTGCTGCTGCAGCTGGTATACCAAGGCATTATGAGTAAATAGAGATGACACACCAGGGGAGCTTTGTGTCAAAATCACCACTCATTCCTATGAGAGTGTGTATGAAAAGGAGACCACCACGGTGCTATTGCATAGCTAATAGCATTAGTGTTGAATGGCATAGTGCAGTAACTGACAGATGAAATAAGGTTGCTAAGAGCTTTTGTATATTTCGTGCATAGACTCTCGAGTCTGAAAATAAACTTAGAGGGTTTGCTGGAACAAGACGAATTGCACCGGATGTAGAATAACAGTGGTAAAGGGTAGAAGAGTGCACTTTGATGCCTAATATTTAGTAGCAAACATAATATACTGATTGATAAGTTATTTCATAGACTGCACAAACCTGCCAATAGATATGATTCAACACAATGAATTTCTCAACAAATGTGCAAGTAAATGCACACAGACAATGTGATAATTGTGCATTTATGGTGTTATGTTTTAATGCACAAGAGAAAATGATTATAAATAACCTGAGATTTTGTTCCTTCTCTCTACTTGTCATGTAGAATAGGAAGATAAAATCCTGCTGCTTTTGTTGACGTGTTTAGAGAGCTAAAATATGCACTGCGCCTTTAAGCAATGTATTTATTTAAATGTTGAAAATCCTTCCATCTGCGTGATCCCAGAGGAATATTCAGTATAAATAAAGACAAACAGCAGGAAAAAAACACGAGCAAAGCCTCCTTCACTCAACTGTGCTCCCAGTTATGCATGCATGTTTAGAAGACTTTATGAAGTCTCTTTTACTGTAAAGCGTTTGTGTATTGTGAAATTTCACAGTTCAAACAATTCAATGAGCGTGTCTGTATTTGAGGTTGGGTTCCGTTCAAATCTCATATTAGCTTTAATGAATGTGAGTCGGGGACATTGCTGCTGCTCTGTTCGGCTGATGGCCTGCCAAAACAAACAGCTGTCATGCCTCAGCTCCTCTGCAGAATCTGAAAGGGAAATTAGCTAACACAACGTGTCCTGCTGTTGCCTTGAAAGTCCCTGCCCTGCGTCTCTCTTCAGCAGAGCTGAGAACAACGCTTTGGATAGGAATTCTGTGTCTGATGACCTTGAATTTAAAGGCTGTTGAATATTTCATCTCCTGTTGAAGGTGCCAATCAGAGACGGGTGCCATGGCAGTGATGGTGCCCTTCCAAGTGAGAAAGGGCATCTCGTGTCATTAGACAGAGTGAATGTTGGGTGTAAGAAGAAGAGGGATAAAGACATAAAACTTAGTTGTATTCATTGTAGAGAGTTCTGAAGAATTAAGTTTGCCTTGAGCAGCACCATCTATACCAGTCTCATTGTTTTTTCTAGGGCACAAAGTTTAACTTGTATACTCTAAATTGTATATTCTTTGGTAAGGCTGAGTGATGAAGAGAAGACATATTGAAGCAGCTATACTTTGAATTATTCAGGGCTTCAGTAGACTGAGAGAGGCAGCGCACATTATCAAATTCAAAAAAATTCCTCAAACCTCACTCGCACTATTCAGACATCCAAATATGATGGGTAGAGAGGTTTTGATGTGAGAAAACATGTTTTCTCCATGTGCATAAAAGTGCGAATGTGCGCATGTTAGAGCAGTTGCACCTGTGTGCATGCTAATGGGAATAAAAGCATGCATCTGAGTTGAGTCTTACCTTTAGCAGGATTGACATAAATCCCTGACTTGTAGAGCATCTCCTCATTTTCCCAGTCCCGGTTCCTCAAAACAGTTTTGACACCAAAAAGAAGAACCAGGGCTGCGCTGCAGTACACCAGCATCGTCCTGGAGGACCTACGTCGCAGTCGGACGTACAGGGACCTCATCCCCACTGCCACCAGCAGGCAAAAGCCCATGCTGGGGATGTACAGTACTCTTTCTGCTATCACAAACCCCACATAGAAAAACAGGTTTGTGGCAGGGAGGAAAGGGATAGCTAACAGGCCTAGAGAGAACACCACAACATTTTCAGAGGTGGGCAGGGGAATCCTGCTCTCATAGTGCTTTTTGGTACCATTTTGTGCACTGTTAATGTGAGTGTTTGTGTGGGAGTTGTTCATTTGTTCATGTTCGTGATATTGATAACTGTGTCCATTACTGTTCCCATTCCTGCCATTGGTATAATGATACGCTTTACCATTGGTTTCCTTGCCCTTGGCTGTCTGGTGTGTCCACAGGCTGAACCAAGCCAGCAACAGCAATCCAAGGTAGAAGGCTGCTGTATGAAAGTTTCTCCAATCAGCAAGGCTTCTGATCAAAGGCAGGGCATCCATTGACCAGTCAAAACTGAGTGTGTGCGGGCAGAGGAAAAGCCAAAAGTTGATGGCAGGCAGGTAGAAAAAGGTTAAAGTCCTGGTGAGCAGTGAGTGGGAGTCGGCTGCTGGGTTGTCAGAGTTGGAGAAGTTGGGGGGTTTGTTGCCCATCCAGTAGAAGCGGCAGGCCAACAGGACGGCTCCCCAGGCTGCCAGCAAAAACACATTCAGCAGCAGGTGGACGTTATTTCTCTGAAAGACAAAGAAAACACAGAGACAGGGCTCAAACCCTCAATCCACTGGAAAGGAAAGGAATGACTGAAGGAGAAAATATACTGCACATCTGAGAGCAAACTAGTTTTCTGGGTGATTGTAATATTTATGACTCTTGGTCCTTACATTTACTTTGACCCAGACTTTGGATTTGAAATTGATGAAAGGAATGTCTGATCTTAAATCACTTCACCTCAAACATCTCAAGAATTAAGTGGCCACTATACGGCCATAATAGCACATCTGTGTAATGTGCCATCTGGAAAAGAAAGAGCGTTCAATGACAATTTATTAAATAAAGTATTGACTAGCTTTGATATGTATTTCATTAAAAAGTTTTGTTTTGGCTGCTGTGATCTTTTTGAAAACCCATGAAGCAAGAACAAATCAGTTCAGTGCCATCCTTTTCTTTTTATTATTCAGACTTTAGAGGACAACAGAGAGGAAAAAATAGCACACAAACGTCTTTTATTAAAGCCAGAAACATTCACATAAACTCAATTTATTGATTGTTTATGCAAAAGATTGACCTGACATCATAACTTTCTATTCATGCACAAGTTTTTTTTTTCCTCTGAGCTCCATCGCCTCCACAGACATATCAAAACAAACACAACTATATGAACTCCGTGCATCATATTACAGATTTGATATTAAACACTTTCCCAAATGCTGTCTGGAAATACTTCTGAAATATTTATAGTGTGTCTGGTTGTTTAATACTTGGCAGGGCATTGAAAAACGACTGGACATATTTCCTCACAAGTGTATTCCACTATTAGGACCAAATGACCTTTTTTACTGTTCATGTTGGGAATTCTAAAAAAAAAAAAACATAATAATAATAATATCAGCAGCCACCTGTGTCCTGCAGTATTGACTCACTTTCTCAGAAAGAGAGCTACTTGAACCATGCCTGAAAAATAGATTAGACAAAACATAGATTATCAATAAATGAACTATACAGCTGAGGTTCGTTCCATTAGTCTCAGCTGTCTGAATCAAAATCTCCAAGGATTCATGCCATGTGTTTCCCTTTATTCATCTGATAGTCCTACATGTTTTCTCAGATGTAATCTTTTTCATTATTCAAACTTAAACCCAAGCCAACAGAGACTAACCTCACATTACCTTTATTTGATTTGATTTAACCTGGAGTTTCATTGAGATTAAAAATCTCTTTTACAAGAGCGTCCTGGCCAAGACAGGCAGCAGCACAATTAACAGGGTTGCAGACATAAAAAAATATAACAATTTACAATGAAAATAAAGAATAAATTACAGAAAATATTCAAAAAATATTCATCAGTATTCATTGCAAGTCATCAACATCTGGGATCAAACAGGGGCAATATGAGTCAGTCAAAACATCCACAGCCAGATATGTCTGCCTCCAAGTCATTTAGAATTACTTTAAATGCATCCAGTGAGACCAGCTCCTTAAGATTCAGGTAATTTTTCCAACTGATTCCAAGCAGAGGGAGCCTCATACTTTTTCCCAGTTCAGTACGGGCTTTAAGGACAGATAGTAGGAAAAAGTTCTGAGAGAGAAGACAATAACTTCCCATACTTTTCTTTTATGCTGGTGGATGTGTGACCTCTCTCCATCTCCACATGCCGAAGGGCACAAACATGTCTCATTTGTGATCATAAACTTCAAACCACCACTGCTTTGGGGATGTACTATTGATTTCCTCGCCTGTCCATTGTCATTTACAGATTGCATCTGTGAAGAGAGGCTTCGGTAACCTCTGGGGATGTCTGACGGCAGAGGAAATGCTCTCCTGTCTGCTGATGATCACTGCTAATGAAAAGAACTGCAGCCACAGGAAATGAGACTGGAAACATAGGAGACAACACCATGACACCACCGTGAAAATGATCTGTAAACAACTAATTATGATACTTGCTGTGGGGCAATATGGGGTGTGGACACCATTGCAGGAGGATATAAGCAATCCAATACAACAACTCTGCAACAAATTCTTCCCATGCAAAGCTTCTATGCTCAGTGTTTGTCAAAAATGTGTTGGTTTGTATAAAACTCTAGCAATACTCCTCATAATATTACAGTATGACTGGAATGACATCTTAAAACTGTAGGTCATAGAGAAAGAGAATGAAAGAATATTATTCAAGAAATAAAGGAAGACTTCCTCTCCTTAATGGTTCATTTCACAATGTTTTTGCAGAAAAGAAATCCATTCACTCCAGTCTCAAGATTGATACTCTGAGGTGCTCAGATGAGCAGCTAGCACACTTGTCTTGCTAAGGCATAACATTCTGGAGCTGAATATTGGTATGCAATATTCGTGTCAGTTTTTGAAATGTCACAAGCATGAAAAAAACCCCAACTTGTATAAGGTCAGCTCTGTCAAAACCTTCAGGGGAGACCTGACAACAACCCATAGTGATTCAGTATTTTGTGAAGATATGCCACTGCTGAAGAAGTCGCTCAGTCGCTTAGCAACAAAAGGTCATCTTTTCAATCCACATCACCATTTCTCATTAATACTGCCAAAAGCATTACGGTCAGGTCCTCTTAGACATCTAGGGGAAAATGTGGACTGAAAATACTAGAATTATGAAAAATTGTTATTAGATGTTGTTAAATAAGGCTATATTAAGAGCGTAGAGTCAAAGTGATCTATGCAGAGACCTAATGGATGAACCAATTCGTGATAATGAATCTAGTTTAGCTGGAAACCCACTATGACAACAGAGGCTCCAGCATAAAAACAAAAAACCCAGCTAGGCAACTGAATACAAAACAATGGACTCTACGTCAAACAATCACCATTATCTCAATGGTATTAAAAGTAAAAAAGTACTAACATCTGTTGGTGTACACAGAAACAAGTTTCAGAAACAGGAACCAAAGTGGGTATTTTTCATGTGGAAATTTAATGTGAAACTGTGCCAGTTCAAGTAAAAGACTAGAACAGAAAGCAAAAAGATCATGAAGCAAAACTATGTTTAAATGTTCTAGTAAAAAAAAAGAAATAAATAAGCCACATTTCCTGTTGAACAAATGTTAGTACCATGACTATGTATCATTTTAATTAGCCCTCAGTGACACTCAGGAATGCTGATTGTGGGATAACCCACTGAGGCTTGCTTAAAAGTAAATAAACACATGCGTAAGGACTAGATGAATTAAACTCTTCTATACAGCTTAATGTTTTCAATCATCTGATAAACAAAAATCTGACAGTGTCAATTTGACAACTTTGACAATACAAAGTTCTTAAAGTGCTTCAATTGTTTGGGCATGTGTGCATCAATTAAAAATTTGATAAAGGAGGCACTTACACCAAAAGAAACATTACATTAATAAGACATGAAGTGGACTGAAGTGGTCTGTGAGGCCCAGCAGCTGTACTTTGTGCAGACTTTGCCAGAGAGGCTTGTTGAGCTGTGTTAATACGTCTCAATCACTGCTTCAGGGAGATCCAGCTTGGATTTACAAGGCTCCTCGACAGGCTTTCATGTCGCCTCTCAGGCCCAAGCATGGACTTATGAGACACCACCTCAAAGTTAACTTACAGTAGAGCACTTTGCACGAGAGAGTGGAAGAAAAGCCTCTATTTTTGGAGAGGCCCAGTTGCCCAAAATTGGGTGTTATATGGAAGGTGCACAGTGCCTGGTTCCCAACCAAAGACAGATCTCCTAATTTCTTTGTTGTTGATGGCTGATTTTTGCAGCATATTTGATTCTGCAGAGTGGCTTTGCTCCTGCTGTGATGAGACCACCATCCGTAGGGCAGTGGGACAACAGGTGAGGTTCGCAAACTGCTGATGATCCTGCTGCCTTCAGAGCTGGTGACGCAGCCAAACTGAGAACAGCCAGTCAACCTGTCCTGTGGCATCAGAAAAGTCAAATGTCTGTACACCAAAAAGATAACCCATCATTTCAAAGACAGCAGAGACACATGGAGCCTGTGGCAGCTGATCCAGACCATCACAGACTATAACCCTCCACCACAGGCCTGTAACGACAACATCTCTCTGCTGAACTCAGTGACCAGGTTCTGTGCCTTTCCTCAGCCAGTGTGAAGAAACCACTCTCCATGATTACTGCCAACAAGGCTGCTGGTACAGACAACATACCTAGTCGTGTGTTGAAAGACTGTGCAGAAGAGCTCAAGAATATCCTCACAGATGTCTTCAACACCCCCTTGAGTCAGGCTGTTGTCCCCACAACCAACTGGCCATTTAGTGCAAAGATAACAATCTTTCCCTATATGTAGGGAAGACTAAGGAGATTGTTATTGACTTCTGGAGATCCCACACTCAACACCCCCTGCTGACCATCAACAGTACTGCTGTGAAGCAGGTGAGCAGCACCAAATTCCTGGGTGTGTTCATCGCAGAGGACCTCTCCTTGACTAATAATACTGCATCACTGGCCAAAAAAGGCCAGCAGTATCTCTATTTCCTCTGGAAGCTAAAGAGAGCAGGAGCCCCAGCACCCTTTATATGCTCCTTCTACCAAGGCATCATTGAGAGCATTCTGACCAGCTGCGTCACTGTGTGGTTTGGGAGCCACACTGCCTCCAACCGTAAGACCCTGCAGTACATAGTAAACGCGGCTGGGGAGATCACTGGTGCCTCATTCCCCTGCCTCCTGGACACTTACAACACCCGCCTGGCCTGCAAAGCAACCAGCATTGCGTGACCCCACCCATTCCTCACACAGTCTCCTCAGTCTCCTGCCATCTGGGAGAAGATACCGGAGCCTCCGAGCCTGCTCCACCAGACTGGGGAACAGCTTTATCCATCAGGCTGTCAGGATGCTGAACTGTCTCCCCTCTGCCTCCAAGAAGTCTGGACTGTAACTCACCCATTCCACCCCCTACATGTCCAACATCACCAGCCATAAGAACTTTTTATACAAATATATACACACAGACATACACGCCAACACTCAGCACCAGTCACTTTGTACAGAACACTACTCTGAAACTGCAAATTACTCATCCTGTGGATGACATATTACTTGGACACTATTACTTCTTATCATTACAGTTTTTGTTCTTGACCTGTGCCTTGTTATCGTCCCCCCTCAGCCCCCAACTTAATTTATAAATATGGAAATTCTTAGTACTCTTTTAGTATTATTTATTTTTAAACCCTTTGTTGTTTTGTTTAGGACCTGTATATGCCTACACCGGTGTCTGAGAGAAATGGCATTTTGATCCTCTATATGTCCTGTACATATGGCAGAATTGACAAAAAAGTTGACTTTGAGTCTTTGAAATAATTGAATTAATTTTAAATTAATTTTCACAAAAAAAAAACAACAACAAAAAAAAAACAAGCTGGAATGTGTTTGTGTGTGTGTGTACACCTCTGAAGGCCTGAAAGTGCAGTAGTTCTTTCTGCCTCTTTGTTTCTGACGAGAACCTGGCACTGCTCCCACACATACTCATACCTGGCACTGTGACAAACAGATATGTCATCCTGACTCTTCCCAGACACAGCACACACTCAGACACCAGCACCTTAACCACATCCATATGTCGACAGTGCGGACTGAAGCGGTGTTTCATTTACATGCTTGTGCTGTACTTGCACTTTGAGATTTCCTTTTTTTTCTGAGCAGGATAAAGTCTTTGGGCAGTACTGAGAACATAAAACAATCCTTTGATTGCACCTCAGCACACATTTGTAACCCCACTGCTCCTCCTCTTGGCCTACTTCGCCAACTGCTCTGACTTTCTAAGGAAAACATGTGAAGACAAACAAGTATATCGGCAGTGAGCAAATAGTAAGGCTCTAGAGATGTTCTGAAGGGTACACTTATGGGGGACAACATAAACCTTATGTGTATTATCTCTTGTATAAACAAATGTGTACATCCTTCCTAATATGCCTGTGGTTAAAATGTCTACCATTCAAAAGCATAAGTTCAATTACCAGCCAGGCAACGGCTCCCCTGGTGCCACGGCATTATTATTCAGGAAAACCAAGGCATTCCAGTTTTGTGTCTTTTGTCTATAATCCAGTTTAGTTCAAAATAAGTGGTTTAGCACAACCCCGTAGGAGGCATGAGGGCAGTGTTTTTTTCTTCCCTTTTGTGTTTCAGGCGCAATCAGTTCAGAATTGAAACAGTTTAGCTTTTATAAGGCAGGCGTGTGAATAAAATATCCTTGGAGATGAAATGCAAAACAGGCCAATTACGGAATCCCTGTTTGTGTCTGCCTTTTTTTCACTCAACACTTTGATTAGCTTGAATTGACTGAGAAGAAAACTCAATCTAAAGTTTTTTCTTCTTCTTCTTCTTCTTCTTTTTTTTCTTTTTACATCCTTAAGGGTGTTGTGAAAGAAGTATTGTGGCAAAATAAATTGGAAAGAGCTCACAGAGAAATTTAATTAATTAGTTTGGTGAAAGTGCTCTATTCTCTGGGCACACACAGGCTTTTTTTTGCATAATTGGCTGATGCACACCATACCATTTTTCAAGAGCATTTTAAGAACAATCCATCACATGACACATCTAACTAGCCCATCAGACTGCAACACCGCGACTGGCTCACACTCCAGCAAGCACCTCAGAGAAAATCAAATGAAAGAAGAAGTGGCATGTCTGACCTATCCCCTCCTCTTCATCATTACTGAGATCAATTGTCTGCAGAGGGCCTTTCATCAAGATCCTGCTTCACACTGATAGACTTGTAATGGAAGCGAAAATGAGCTCAGGTACCAATTAAAGAGTAAAACCACCTTCAAAGCCTTCAGACACACACACACACACACACACACACACACATAAAGCTAAAATTTGGTAAGAACATAGAAGCCTTTAAAAAGTCTGAATACATCTTTCTAAAGGTTTGATGGATGGATATACTCTCTGCTTGTGTCCTTGCTCCTTGACTGCTGGATCAACTGATCAAGCTTGTGGTTGATGAACCACAAATTCTCCATCTATCTTTTTCTTCCTCTTATCAGCTCCAGCTGTTGTAATCGCCTCTTCTCAGATGGTAAAAGAACCTTTGGGTGTAAAAACCTGATTGTTAGCAGGCAAGACAAGATAAGAGTCCAAACATTTCACTTCCTAACAACGTGTTCTGGATGACCAACAGCTGGCTCATGTTTTCAAAATGTGATTGAGCTGATGTCTGACAATTTGCTCTCACACAAAGAGTGCGTAAGCTGTTGCACTTTGTAATGGCCAATTTCACAGTCATTTATGCAAAAACTGAAATAGATTTGGGAAAATTGTCTGGCTACATTTTAATACTGGTGGTCATCTACATCACTGATAAAACAATAACATTTTATTGCTTGTAGAAAAAAGGAAAATACAAGTGTTCAACAAAGACATGCTGTAAATTATTCAATACTTTTCAGTGAGACTGCATCTTATTCCCAATTCCTTGAAACAGAAATACATACATATTTCTTGTTGAAAGTTAGTTTGTCTGTACAGTAAATTTGTTGCTAGAGCAAATAGCCAGTTAGCTTAGCTTAGCTCACAAAAAGAGCAACAAGTAGTTTTTACACTTCAATTTTTGTACTTATTGAACAACTGACATATGACATGTTAATTAGTAAATTTTTGAGGTGCTGGTAGGTAAATAGGTAATGCTTTATTTTACATGTCCCCTAATTTTATACTAACTTCCTGGAAAATTTTTGTGTAATTTGCTGGTATTTAATGGGTAATTTTTAGGATATTTGGTACAAATTATATGAAAAAACTGAAAAAGTAAGTTGGTTTAGTTGGTAAGAACCCACTCATTATATGCTATTTGGGTTCAAACGTAGATGTTCTTTTTCTAAATCTCTAGTCTTTTGACAATTCTTTAACTGACAGAAAACGCTTAATTTTCAGTGTGTAGTTTTGCATGCTAAACCTATTATTAGCATATTAATTTTTTTCAGTAATTTCCTAAAAGTAGCTGCTATGTAATTGTTAATTCTTAGGACATTTCTTTGTGTGTATGTAATTTGGTATTACGGGAAATGTGCTTGTTATAAAATTTTAAGAAACAACCGAATGTGCTAATATGCAGTTTGACACACAAAAGTTTACACTGAAAACTGAATATTTTTATGTCAGTTGAGGAAAAACTACCAACTAAACTACCTTTTCTGTTTTTTTTATTACAATTTACACTGAATTGCACCACCCTCTCTGTAAAATGTGCAAATTACTCAGAAAATTTCCAGGAAATTAGTATAAAATGAAAGGACCTGTAAAATAAAGCGTTACCAGTATATATTTTCACCATTTGACAGAGAGCCAAGCTGGCTGTTTCCACCTGTTTCTAGTCTTTGTGCTAAGCTAAGCTAAGCTAACCGGCTGCTGGCTGTGGCTTCATACTGTATAAGAGTTAGTGAACACCTAAGAAGACCCAAAGTCTCATAACAATTTTTTAAAGTCTCTAGCAAATCATACTGTGAATCATCTCAAGATACATACAATAAATTCTCATTCCTCAATTTCTCATATAGTTAAGATTAGCTACATGGATGCTGTCGTCACTTTAGGATAGATAACCCTCTATAAATGACTGTGTAGCCTCAGTACATGGTTTACCATGTACTTTAAATCAAGTGGACCACTGCTGGATCGCGGGCCACATGGTGCGAGGGGTCATGGAGTCAAACCCCACAGTGGACCTGCCGCGCACTACTGATGATCAAAGCTTTTAACCCATGTGAACCCATCAGAAAACCCACCGAGTCAGCTGGTCTGGCTGGCGGATAGACAGAGCACAAAGATGGAGGGAGAGGATCTGCCTCAGAGACAGCAAAGGCCTGGAAATAGGCCAGTGATGAGCAGGGAATCAATTTGAGGTAAAAACAGACATTTATTGACTGTGAAACATTTAGATAAGAGAACTGAAAATATACAGTTTCAGCGGTGAGGTTAAGAGAGGTTGGAGAAAGTGGGAAAGAGACCGACATATTAGAGAGAAGGGCTACGGACAACATACATTACTGTAACTCTGCATTATGTGGTGCCTATCTGAATGAAAGGTACTGACAAGTTAAATTTCTCTGCTGAATGTGAAAAGAACAACATTTTCTTGTTTAAGTTTTACTGGCTATCTCCTAAGACCTACTGTGAAAAAAAGAAGGAAGAAGGAATTTAAATGTACGTGGTCAAAGCAAATAAATCTGAGCAAGAAAATTTCCGACCAAGACGTTGTAAAACATGCCAGCTCATGCTCTCTTGGTCAGCTTTTATTAACCATAACCATTGAACCAACACAGGATCCATTTCTCTTGAAACTTTCACTCAACATTCCAGCTCGTCTCACTCTGTCTCACTTTAACTCAACCTCTTTAAACACACTTCTATTAGATGGCCCAATCATCCTTCAAAATGTCTTATTTTCATGCTGAAGCCAGATAACCCTGATTTAGGGGTCAGAAAAGGTCTTCTCTTTCCCAGTGCCATAATCAGAGAACATTTATTTTGTCATCAGTGGCAATCAGACATGGAAATCTATAGATCTATAGGGGAATACACATCTCATTCTGTCCAACCAGAGGGTGCCTCTAGAGGCGATGAAATCCAAACTTTTGTTTGGGAGTAAATAGAGAACTGTGATATAGGTAGGGAGGAGGAAGATGAAGGAGGGCCTGAGGGAAGGAACATAAACAGCTAATCAATGGAAAACCCTTACATTTGCCAAGTTCTCAGTGGTTACTGAGACTTGAGTTGATAAAATGTATGGCAAAGTATCAAAACGTTTCAATACATTTTCAAAAAGTAATGACAGTTTGTCCTCTTGAAGTTCAACCCATTTGACCCATTGAGAAAAATCCCTGCGCCATTTTGTCTTTCTGTTGTTTTTCAAAAATATATTTGCCGGGTCACACAGCCCCACAGTCACATATCACAATTCATTAAAGTAAGTGAAAAGTACAGAAAATTAAGCAACTCCGAATTCATTTTCATTAGTACTCAATACAAACTGCAGTCATATTCTGAACAGGCAAAAAGGTCAAGCAGACCAAACAATAAGAACATAATGACAATGGAAAACCAAAGTCTACTCAAACCCTTAACATTTCAGAGGGGATATTTATTGAGTGAAACCACAGTAATGGTTTAAAAAATAAACTGACTTCCTGATTTCTGCTCTTTCGTTTCCAATATTTATTTGTACTATGAGGGCCAACTAGACTGTGTGACCACTACTGCAAATTTGCTGTGACAAGATGCTGATTCAAGCTCTACAGAGGGGGATGAAATTTGGGTTGGAGGTAAGTGCTTTATGCTCCATGCTGCTCATGGTCTCTTAAGGACTTCCATGATTAGTAAAAAAAAAGAATTTACAGTACCAGAAGTGTGGATTTACTGTTCCAGGGAGGAAACGTGTTGCCAGTTGCATGTTGCCAGTTAGATGCCAGAAACTAGATTTGTCTAGTCCATGCATGGATTCCCAGTCATTACTGCGCATTTGGGAGATCAGACCCATTGTATTGCAGGGTTTAGAGAGGTGGTAAGCTCCTGCAGAACATGCATGAAGGAGAGGGACAAAGCCAAGGCTGGGGTCAAAAGCTGAGCAGATAGACTGTGAGAGGATTGTCAGATGCTGGATATGCAAAATTGCTCCAATGCATTTTTCCTCCCTGAACCACTTTTTGAAAATTGCTATCTTGTGTGTCACGTTATGGTTGACCACCACATCTCAGTGACAGCATGCCATTTGTTGCTGTTTATACTGGCTAGTAATGCGCACGAGAGGAGCTCAGCAAACGTAAAAAGATGATTTGTGGTGTGGGACGATGATGAACAGCAGAAACAGGCATCAACCATAAAGCAGTTGAGTCCAAAATTCACTCTCAGCAGAATCAAATCAAATGATAATGTTTTACTTATAACCAACAGAAGAGAGGACGGGTGACTGAGTTTATACAGTATGTGTGTTGTGCAGGAAAGGAAAGGTGAGAAGGAAGATGAATGGAGTGCAACATTTCTTTGTGAGAAAATGATCAGGGAATAATGTTTACTATGTTCACCACATTAGTTTAGTGTGTTAAGATGCTAACATTTGCTATTTAGCAGTGAACAGCTGATAGTACAGCTAAGTGCAGCATGACTGGAATTTCATTAGCTTTGGTATTTGGTCATAAACCAAAGCATTGCACAAATTAAACATTTTGACAAAGTGTTGAAATGTATTCCTAGAATCTGTTCCCAGAGTCAAAACTAAACATGGAGAAGCAGCTTTCAGTTTGTATGCTCCACATATCTATAACAAACTCCCAGAAAACTGCAGGTCTGCTGCAACTCTCAGTTCTTTTAAATTACAGCTGAAGACTTTTCTGTTTGCTACTGCCTTTTATTTAATCAATGCTAACAATTGAGGGTTAATATCTCACACTGCACTGTAACTTTTATTCTCCTGTTTTATCTTATTCTATTTGAGCTTCTTTTTATTTCCAATGTAACACTTTTTAATTGTATTTAAATGTCTTTTTACATTGCCTTGTGTTGCTTATATATTCCGTCTTGATGCCTTTGATGCTCTATGTAAAGCACTTTGAATTGCCTTGTTGTTGAAATGTGCTATATAAACTTGCCTTGTTGAACAGCAAGAACACATGTGAAACGTACATTTGGCGGCTTTTTCATGGAGCTCATTCCAAGTCATAAAGAAAAAATATGTATTTGTGTGCAAATTTCAACCAGAACATTCCATTTGGTTTATTACTGGGTTGAATGTGGTGAAATTGCTCTGTTTTTTCAGTTGTGGTTGTTAGGAGCTTATCTAGGTCAAACATACACTGTTGGACTCCTCTGTTACCTCTACATTGTGTCCCATGTTTGTGTATTGCCATAGCATGGCTTTTGTTGTTTTCGTGGCT
The DNA here is from genome assembly GCF_910596095.1 of Thunnus maccoyii. Classification (NCBI taxonomy): domain Eukaryota; kingdom Metazoa; phylum Chordata; class Actinopteri; order Scombriformes; family Scombridae; genus Thunnus; species Thunnus maccoyii. Next base: position 25,626,692 of record NC_056537.1, on the reverse strand, counting down.
GTCATTGATTTTATCGTCATTAGATCATAACAATCAATGGCGATTCTTAGTAATTCCATTTTTTTCTGTAACTTCAAATCCTTTTAACAGTACATGAAATTTATTCCAAGAAGAAACATGATTCTGAATCATGTTTTCTGTAACTTTAAGGCATTATTAGTAGTTGAGACATAACATTAAAGAGGTTACAAAAATGCGGTCAATGGTGTTCATTTTCCTCTGCCAATTCACTGAATATCCAATAAGCAGAATTAACTCAGAATAACATACCACTGCTTATTTTGTAAAGTAATGAAGGCAAAGATTAGACTCGTCATCATAAAATGGTTATAGGATCATAAAAGTCACTGAAAGACTGTGGAATTGCTTTAATTTGTAGTTTTCAGCATAGACAGTAAATCAAAGATGGCCACAGAGAGGGAAATACAAAGGGCACTACAGAGAGAATGACATAAAATAGAACAAACAAAAAGAAAGAAAGAGCCTGAGTGATCAAATAGAAAAAAGAGAAACCTTTAATGTTGTGAGAGTATGCTGAGCATGCCAGACATCTCTCTGTACAGTCGGTCTCTGAGCCTCCACATGTCTCCATGCAGGCTTGGCTTCACACCAAGGCATGATAGCTCAATTCTACACCGGTATGCCCCGAGATTACCAATGGATCTGGGGTTTGAGAGAAGAAATCCCAGACGTGCTGGCACAGACATCGTTGCGTCTCCTTTTGTGTTTCACTCTATCAATCTATCTATCTGACAGGATGTTTAGATGCAACATGTAAACCTTTGAACATCTAATTAATTAGATTCATTCAACTCTGTAGAGGGTTTTCGCAGCCAGTCTAGGTAAAATATTATGCTTGAGGTAAAACAAACTGCTATGTAAATCTGTATAAATACTATAACAACAACCTGTAGTTAAGTTATTTGTCTTAAAGAGATGCTCTGGTTGAGTAGACATAAGGGTGCTCGCAAAAGCAACCATTGATCACACAGAATCAAAGGATTTAATGAACGTGAGTCTTTATACTACTGACATTTCCTATTAAAAATCCTATTGTGGAGGAGGATTCTTTCCACTATTGGCATCCATGTTTACAACCGGTGGATTGTCCTATGTGGCTTTGCTTTACCACTGCGATAATCATTCCAGTGTGTCACAGTAGAGAAATAAGAATTGGGTGTGGGCCAGAGTCAATTTAGTCCTCACGGTTGACTGAATGTTTAAGGACAAAAACTGCAACTCAGCAGCTAAACAAGAAAGAATGGAAAACAATTAAGACTGTATTTTAATAGCAGAAATGAGGGGAAAACAGCTGAAGAGCAGCACTCAGTCTTTCACGGATGCATTAGCACGCCCAACATTCTGCATGTGCTTAATCACTGAGGTTATTGAAATTCAGTACATCGCAAGAGAGAGCTCCCTGGCTGCTCATTTATCACTTTGTTTAACGGTTGCTTTGATAGTTATGAAACAGCGTATAATACGAGAGGGCAATAGTATACCTAAAGTGATACTCTGGGTGAGACTGAGAAATGGGATAAATAGAAAAGACATGTGAACAAAGAAGGAATGAGTGGAAGAGGTTTTTGGAGTCGTTCAAGACTGTGTCCAAAGAGACCAATTTGTTCAGGGGATTATTCTTCAAAATTCACAATGTCTTCTTTGTGTTCTTTTCATGGATTCATGATCATAAAATCATGTCCTGATTTAATGGATAATACAGCCGTTACAAAAAGCATAAAATGGCTCTCCCTGCACTGATCATTAATATGAGTCTTGTATCAGGATTCTATCTACTTTTATGTAATATTATGTATTTATACACAACTTCAGAGTCTACACTGTGATTCAAAAATGATCCAATCTCATGTGACTATGCATCCTCTTCTTCCTAATACACAGTTCTATTGAAACATAATAGGGGTCACCATGTGTGCTACATGGACACGACTATGACGGCATTATAGTGCCAAAATCTGAGAGCACAAATGAGATCCACAAACGCGGATGTAGAGGAGCCGTGCCTGCAACTCACACAGCTGTGCACACATATTATTTTTGCAAGCACAAAAAAAAAAAAAAAAAAAAGTCACATATCTTAACATACTATATTTCATTATAGTTGAAAATATTATATATATATATATATATATATATATATATATATATATATATATATGTGTGTGTGTGTGTGTGTGTGTGTGTGTGTGTGTGTCATAGGCCTCACACAGGGAGAGGAGAGATAACACAATGGTTGAGTAAAGGCTATACAGCAGCTATAACGGTATTGTCAGTATAATTTGTAGTTTTGTCACTACGAAGTGACAAAACTACAAATAGCTAAGAAAATGAGTGTAATGGCTATTTTGTATAGTTGTAGCACTGTAGGCAATAGCTTATATTTTTTTCAGAATGAATGCTTAAGCAGATACTCAAAATTTGTATACTTTCATTTTTTTAACACTACTTTTATAACTTCCAGGGCCAAAGAATAACATCTTGAACATGAACCAAACAGTTTTACCAAAATAAACAGTATAAAAACGACTAGAGGATCTAAGTAAAAACAAAAAAAGTCCCAGTGTTTTATCAAATTAATGTCAAAGATGGAAGAAACAAAAGACAGAGCTCAGACAAACATATTCAATGCATTACTGAATGAATACAGTTTTGCATTTCATCAGACAATATAACCATGAACCAAACATGTTTATGTAATAACTCACATGCTGTGAAAATGTCATAAAATACAATTAGAATGCTGAAAACAGATGAAAAGCTCCATGAGGAAAGTCTGTGCTTGTTGAAATAATATTTCTGTTTGATCTCAGTGTGTTCAATATCTTTGCCTACACTGACATTTTACCAAAATAAACAATATAAAAATACGAAAACAAACTAATACAGGATCTAAGTTAAAACAGTCACACGCTGCTGGGCGTGCTCAAAGCGTGGTTTTCTCCTCACAGGCTACAATATTGCTCGCGTGAGCAGAGATATTCTGCACGCGAGTTCTGTGACAGCGCTCACAAAAATAATATGCGTGTGCGGCTGTTTGAGTTGCACGTGTGGCTCCTCTACATCCACGCATGCGAATATCATTTGCGCTCGCTGATTTTGGCACTATAATGCCATTGTACACTACCTTTGACTTCTTAAAGCTGCAAAAAAACTGGAATGCCAAAGACAACAGCAGATGAGGTCAGTTGCATGCAACAACACATTTCCATAGCAGTTACAGTGAATCACTTCTGGATCACTTTTTTCCCATTTCCATGTAAGAAAAACAAAAAAAAAACCCCAATGCATTTAGTCAAAACTGTATTCTTCTTAAGGTAGAAAGCTCCTACTAAAAAACTTGCTTTTAATATTCATAAGGAGTCAATAGCTCTCTAAGACAGGGTGATACACCGAAACACTTCAATGGTAGAGTATCTCTGAGCCTATAAAAAATGAATGATGCAGAAATAAACATGAGCCATGTGCAATATTACAGGTTTCACATGAGCCAAGAGAGGAAATTCCATGACTGGTTGAAAAAACTATAGAAGAAACATACTATAGGTAGAAAACTATAACACCAGCCTGCTATATGGGTCTATCCCTCGTCTGTGTATCCTAAAATAGAGCATCCAGCGGATGATGTTTCATGGGGAGCGACAGGCCATCTGACAAAAGCACTTCAGACAGACTCTGCCTGAAAATGTGTACAGCAGGCTCTCTTTCCGTCTCTCTCTCTTTGTCCATTTGCTGCTCCATCCATTACTGTCTCTGCCCTCCTCTTCAACACATTTTTGCTCCATCTCTTTCGCACATGATCTGTTTCTCTTCAGTTCCCTCCCTCTGTGCTGGGAGCGCCCGCAGTGATGATAAGACCTCTGCTGGAAAATGCAGTGGTCCTTTGTAGCAGCATGCACACAGGGAATTTCTGCTAAGACTCAGAGCTCCAGATGACCGCCAACCTATTCAGGTAACAGATTGGACCACTCTGCCTTCAGCAGCCTTTGTGAATGTTACAGGATGTGATGAGATGATGCTGCAGAGAGAATTTGCAGATAGCCCTTAATTTGTTTTCCCTTTCCTTTGTTTGTTTAAAATGGCGTTCTTCCCATCCTGCATCTGAATTATTTCATTTCCTCTTATCCATCAGGACATTTTTGGCAGCGGTCTATAATTTACTAGATTTCTGTTTGCTTGTTTAGATTAGGATTCCGAAAAGCTATATTTACTGTATTACTGTAGCTGTTCCAGTTTTCATATTCATCATTTTGTTGAGTTTTATATAACCGTGTATGAGACACATGTCCTCCCAAGGACATATTTTAAAGGACAAAGTCATTACTTCACACTAAAAACAAACTGACTTTGTGAACAACTGCGATTCAGACAGTGTATATCTCTTTTGGTGTATATCTCTTTTAAGGTGCAGAATAGAATAATGTAACTGAATGTAAATGAATGTATATGTAAATGTAAATGAATCTTGAAGAGAAAAATGCAATGAAATTAGATTCATTCAGAAATTATATGGTGTGTTCACATTAAGCCTAACAACAGTCTTACTCTGGTCTTTTTATACTGGTATAGTTGCTGGAAGTCTCAAGTAATGCAGTTTTGGCTGACTGGTTTTACATGCCAGTTTATTTGCTGAGACCATAAAATGGAACCATAAACAGGAGCTATGGTCAGCAACTGAAACAAAGGCCCAAACTGTATTTAAGTGTGTTGAAGTTCTATTTTTAAATTTAAAACATCAATTGACATTAGTATGTGCTGGGAGAAGAGGGACACTTTCATTCAGGACTGTCCACAGAAAGAAAAGATAAAATACACTGAGAGTGTGTTTCTGTTCATTAAATGGAGGAGAATTTTATTACTGTGAGTGTGTTATTTCTTGTAATACTTCTGGATGAATCAATTATCCCTCGTGAAGGCTTAATGATTTTGGGAAAACAGACAAACCAGCAAATCTTTACATGTCTCCATGAAGGACACTAGTGCTGAGGGACATTCCTTTCCAGGACTGAGGTCTTACATAACGTGCCACTATTGATTCTCAGACACGCCAGCTATAAAAAGAACGGGGGTAAGCATTCACTCTCAGCAAGGCGCAAGGAAAAAGACAATGTGAAATATTACAAGCCTCATGCTGCGTTTCATTTTTTCATTCTTTTCTCTCCGTTTCCATCTTCTCACAGTAGGCAAAGTCAGGGTCACAGTGTTGGCTGTCGCTGGCACCGTGCCTGTCAGGTTCACTTACGCCTGATGAAAGGTATGGCTGAAGCAAACCCAGCTCAAGTCACTTTCTATCACTATGGTTGTGCTTGCCTCCATTTCCCCCAAAGCAATGACATTCAAGGGTCGAAAGACCTGTTCAATCAGCGGTGTGAGGAATGTCTTCTCTATTACCCTGCTGTGTGATATTCAAACAACCATTCATATCCAGTTTCAAACCACATCTTAAGCTACCTAAGCATCTGCATGTATTAGCATTTTGTTTTTCTATTGTGTTTCCATTATGCATTGCCCATCTCCTTATCCAGACCAGAAGCGGTGGTGTGTATCCCCATGTGGGAGGCAGGTGGGTGAGGGCAGAGGGCACTAGCTGAGCCCGCCAGGCCCAATCCATCACATAACGACAGAAGCCATTAGAGCATGGAGGAGCATCTGTGGAGCCCCAGGTAAGAATGTAAGGGCTAAGATGTGTTTCCCTTTACCTCGTCTAATACACAGCAAGGGTATGTATGGTAGTCATATTTTGTATGCAAGGTCTGTAGCTCATACACACACACACACACACACACACACACACACACACACACACACACACACACACACACACCTTGGCATGTAAAAACACACTGCATGCATACATATGTTCGGGGGGACTTCCCATTTCACATCTGCCCTCCACAGACCCCCTCCATCTCTGACATCCCCGGGGTCAGGTCTCGCCGGCCTCACTAGCTCCACAACATCTGAGCTCACAGCCCAGGTAAACTCCGTCACCAGCCAGATGCATAACACACACACGTGAGCAATGACCTTGCACTAATAGCTGAAGTGTGAACAGAAAACGGGAGGTGTGAAAAGATAAAGTGTGTAAGCTTGACATTCACTAAGGGCCAGCTGAGTCTCGTGCCAGATTTGGAAATTATTTTCCAGCAGCTGCATCATCACATGTTGGACGTGAACAAAAGCGATCGCAAAGGAACATCTCGAGTTTCTCTAAAGATGTACAGAATATGAGCCCTTATGTACTCGAGAGGTACTGATGGATGTACAGCATTGACATGACATCACCGAGATAATTCCTCTTCACTCAGTTTACACTTTCAAAGCATCAGATTTCTGTATTATATTATGTTTTCAAAAGGTTGTTCTCATCATGTTTAAGTCAGGAGTGTCAGCCCCTCAGGGACTTTGGCTCATACTCTACCTGTACAGTAACTATCAGCATTGTCTCACCAGTGTAAAAAAAAAACTCACATACACTTTCTCTTTCTGGTTAAAAACGTGGACAGTGAATGTACCATTATGTGGGCAAACAAAAGAATAGGCTTTCACAACTAAATAAATATGAAGGTGCACATCAAAAGAAAAGGAGTTAAATTTGTAGTGAAGATGTTTACATAGAATTATAGGGCCAAACGGGTCTTGTTTTTCCCCCATGGCTAGACCTTGTGTTTAGGCCAATTTCACTGTCTCACAACTGTCCAAACATTTATTTTATTGGTCAGCTAACCTGAAGAGCACACCAAGTCCTCAAGAAAGACAATTTATTAAATTATGCTATGGACTAAACAATGTGAGATCACATTAAAAAGCATTCCTTCCTCAACTAAATTAGGAGTTCTAATTGTGTTTCAGTATCTCTTATTGAAAATGAGCCTGTTAACTAAACCCTTGTAAAAAGCACTTTTTTCCACATAAAATGTGGTCACACCGCACACACGCCATTGCCAACTATGTTACATTTGAATGCTATAAACTCATTGCCTGGGAGTAGCTCAACACATGGCCATAAATGCTTTAATCAAGCACAAACGAAACTGGAGAATATCACAACTGTAAAGGTCAGCTTGAGTAAACAATTTAATGGCAGGTTTTGGGTTTTTTTTGTTGTTTTTTTTCCACATTTGAAGAAAGCACATGTCTCGAAAAGATCTAATTAGAACACACTGTAAGCTGTAGACTCACGCTGGCACCGGTTATCAACACTGTAAGTGCTGGTGGGTTTCACACTAAACAGACACACTAATGACTACAAGGAGGAAAAGGAAGAAGACAGTGGTTGTACAGGCATAATCTATAAGAAAAGGAGTATCATTTATGTATATTCATAAGGTCGCTGATGGGTGACTTTGATTGCATCTAAAGGTTGCAGCAGATCTCTTAATAAAAGCCTTCTGCAGAATTCAAAATTGCTGAGGATGCCAAGAGCTTTGACTCCAGCGTCACAGTAAACCCAACATGTGCTTATTCAGTTACTGTCTGGGCACTATTGTTTCCCTTTACCCCTCTCTCCCTTTTCTCTCACATTCTTACACCCAGAGTTCTTGTTAACACAGAGAGAAGGAGCCCTACACTGACATATTATTCTGAAAGCACTGCATAATGTGGCAAATGTTTCATATTCACATAATCTGTTGTACAATACAAAGTTGGCAAGTGTTTGTGTAATCTCTTTAAGATTTTGCATTGCCCAGGGACAATTAAATTTGACGAATGGATGAAATGGATCCATGTAAGCTCTGATGCTGACATTACACAGACAAAAGCCTGCAAGAAGAGACACATGTACAGCACCATAAACAATTATAGTCTATTCAATTTGACAATATGTTCTGACCTAATGTAATTACATGCTTTAATGTCTCTCTTTCCACAGTGCTTCCTTGTATTTTGCTACAAGTATTAATTACTAGTTTTACTTGTACACATGGCTAATTGTAATGCATTATTCTCCTGTTTCAAGACTTCTTATGCAAATTTCAAGTTATTTATCATATGACCAATAAATCAAGATAATGTCCATGCATTGCCTCTTCCCTCTCATTTGTATGCAGAGAGTCTGCAGTTCAAGTCTTGATGAAATGAGTTATGAACTCGCAGGCCTACACGGAATTATAGTGAATCTCCTGGTCTCGATTGCCTACAACCTTCAAACCGCACACAGAAGCTGTAATGACACAATGGGAGATTTGCAGCAGATATAAAACTCTAATGTAATTGACTGAGAGCCACAATCAGATAAGCAGGCCCATTTCACCGTAAATGTCAAATGACTTCAGCTGAGTGGAGGGCTTGGTAATAAAACGTGGTGCCGGCCCATTGTGGCCTGTCAGTCACGCAACAAGCAAGACTCTTTAGTCTGACTGAAGAATGGGTTTTATGAACTCAGACAAGGAACAAGCTAGGACACAGTGACAGTTCCTTTTTCATTCTTTTATGCCTCGTTTCCCTCTTATCACAGAACATTAAAGTTACAATGCAGCTTTCCCATTCATACATTTCGGTTTGGGGAGTTAGCGGCTCACTTTTCAGCACCTGATAGATCTCAAACCCCAACTTGAGGAGAGGAACTACATTTATTTTCAGTGTGATCAGTTTCAGCTCTGTACACAATTTAATGTTCATGTGGGCGGTTGACGGCTCAACTTGCCCTCTGGAATAACTCCCTTTGCTTATCATCAGTCAAAGTGACTGCCTCTCTCCACAGAGACAGAGAAATGAATGCACACGCTGCAGCAGTGGACTGTTTGCTGCATGGAAATGACAAAGAGGATAATAGATCGGGTCACAATACATATGAACTGGCTCTATGATCACAGAGCACCAGGTAGACAAGCCTTATAAGAAAATTAACATGATTGAAGGGATGACAGCTCTCTCTCTGTGCTTCCTTTTATGTCGTCTCTGGTGCAACTAAATGACATGCTACCATAATGACAATTGTCAGCCCAAAGCTGCACATCATGAATGTCAAGCCCTACATGGCAACCTCACATCCAGAAAAAATAAGCTGTTTTACAGCATATTCTTCTCTCAACAGAATGAAAAACAGTTAGTTGGTTCCAAAAGTGCCTGACAACCCACGCAGTTCCTTATTTGTCTCCTCAATGCAAAGCAACCCACTGTGAGCAAGCTGTACCTCACTTTCCCTCTGTGAGGCAAAAAATAACTTGATTTCTCTTTTCATAATCTATCTAGTGTGTTTATTTGATAAATGTGTCTTTATATATATATATATATACATACATAAGTATATGTGGCCTATTCACTTTAACATGTTTAACATGAAATTGACAGAAAAAAATACTTGTGATTTAAGTGTAAAATACCAAAATAATAGACTGCCTGGATGGGTGCAGTATACAAAATTGTAAAAGTGAACATCTGCTGCAGCCTTTTACTGTATGTTATCATGGAAGCATCTCGTGCAGAGGTTTTGTGAAGGTTCCTTCAGTAAAGTACATCTTTTGCTAATTTTCAGTTTCATCAACATTGTCACTCTCACAAATGACTTTTAAGTTATGAAATCTTTTTGCTATGGTAGTTAAGAACAACCATGGCACTGCTTTAACTAGAAATGGCTTAAGAATGGCTGACAATAACTGCTGTAATGATCACCACTGAATTGCAATAAAGACATTTTACACAAAAACTGTAAGCAATCAGGGCAAAAACCATCAGAAACACAGCACTGTTTAATTCAGAAGCTACATCTGCCCCTGGAGACGCTTGCCAAGTCAGTTAACCACAATGGCAAACCATGAAAGAAATCTATAGGGTCTGAAGTGCAACTATCTGCCAGTCATTTTTTTCCAAAGACAATTGGACCAGCAGGGTTTGTGGATTTTCAATCAAAAAGTTGAAAAACTGTCAGCTATGAGGCATCATATCTCCTTTGGTCCTTTTGGCCCTGTTTCCTTACTGGTCCAGCCATGCCTGACAAGCCATTAGAAGGCCTGTCTGCCAGCGGCAATGGATGGGCCATACTCCAGAGGACACAGGGAGTCAGATAAGACTGAAGTCATGAGACGACAGTGTGGAGAAGAAGACAGCAGAGGCTCTCACTCTTCATTTCCACACTGTGCTGAGCACTAAAAGGGAGGGGTTATATTTGCTCTTCAATTAAACCATTTCCTCTCTTTGTTTCCATCTCTGCGTCTGTCTCTCTTAGTTTTTGCCTCTATTCTTGCTGACTCTCCTTGTCGCATAACATTTCTTAAAGTGTTCTTTGCTGGGGCGTGCCAGATAGCCACACTCTCATTGGCTGCTCTGGAGCCCTTTTGTCACATTTGTGCACACGTCCTGTTGAATTTGCTATGATGGCTAGAAAGTCGTGGATGTCACATTGACTAGACAGCAAACATTAAATACTTCTGACAGAAGTTGTTGGGGAAAAGGCTACTTAATGGGCGGGTGCTTCGAAAGCGTCAAGAAAATATAAAATGGCCATCACTTTTTGTTATCTCAGCTATTTCTTTTGAAAAATGTTTTCATTTTCTTTCTGTCGCCGTGTTCAATATGAATATACGTAAGCATAGACACACACACACACACACATACAGTACACACAGAAGGAGGAAAACATGCACAGTATAACTTGTTCCAATGCTAATGCCTAACGTGGCCAAGAGCACACTTTTTATCATTAGGTTTCTAAAGCCATTATCCATCTTAAGATAATAAACACTAATGGGTCAATGAGCATTTAGCTGTTATATCTCACATTGGGTTCAGTTTAATTGACTTCTTATTGGCTAAATTGGTCCTTAATTCAGATGTTTGTTACAAATGCTCAGAGAGATCAGAGAAGAGAAAACTGTACATGTGACTGTTTGAGGTGGAGCCACATGAAGGGAAATATTTGAAATTAAACAGGCAACATTTTCATCTGTGAGTCAGGTCCCAAAACTAAAAAACAATCTGTGTAGCAGGCCAGTTTGTTGTGGGTTAGCGCATGAGAAGAACACAGCATTTCTGTATCCAACCTTGTAATAAATTGAGACTGTTTAGTCCTGAGGCTGAAAGGGTTGAGAATACAACTAGACTAGGTCAAAACCTAGAATATGGTTGGACTGTGTATGAAACACTAGACGGCTGTGAATTTGAAATGACAGATACAGGAAGTGGTAACATGGTGACACATAGCGATACCTGACCGAGGCCGAAGTTACACCATTGGACAGCCAATGGTGTAACTTCATCACTCACTCATTGACTCACTCAGTCAGTCAATCAGGGACAGACATTGTTGCGGTCCAGCCAAAAAGTTAACTGCCTTCTACTACAATGATTTATCATTACCATAATGATACTCATCATCCTTGTCAATTATATCCATCCCAGATTACCCATGCATTTATGAATATACATAGATATGGCTAAAAACGGTGTGTGCGTCATGCAGAGAAAAAAAATTTGCTTTGCTTTCCAAACATGTGTGTTTCGTTGCTTTTTTAATGGAAAACACAACAATCTGACCTGAATGACACAGCTGTGCATACACTGGGAAATGTTTTTCAAATTATATTGCGATGAAAAGCAAACAAAACACACATATTGCACACACACATGCACACACCCACCTATATATCAAGTTCCCAATGTTGTTCGCCAGACTTATGAGTGTCAGGGAGCAGGAAATCAGATACATGTGATTAAGCAGCACCAGGGGGTGAGAACAAACTGTTTACCTTATAGAGGAGCATGATGACCTGTCGCAACTTAAGCCTGTGGAAAACGCAGACGTCGTACAGTGCCGATACAGCCAGGACGGTCACTCCAAGCTCCTTCCACAGCATGCTGCAAGCAGCGCAGCCCAGGCTGCCCAGGAACCATGCCACGAGCCGCCAGGGCCCAGCGTGCCCTCGCAGTTTACAGTGACGTATGTAGCACAGCAGGGACAGCAAGAAGAACAGGGCAGCCCCTTCATCTGCCCGGCCCACAATGCCCGCCACCGCTTCAGTGTGGATGGGATGAGAGGCAAAGAGCAGGCCGGCCAACAGGCTCCACAGGCCTCCTCCAAGCAGCAGGCGAGCCAGCGAGGTAAAGAGGCCTGTCACAGCCCCATGGAAGGCAACGTTAACCAGGTGGTAACCCCAGGGCTCCAGCCCACCCACAGCATGGTTGAGGCGGAAGGAGAGGGTGCAGAGGGGCCGGTAAGACTTATGGCTGCCACTGTGTGTGAGTAAGGTGCCCCAGAAGTCATCATAGAAGATATTTGTCCAGGGGGTTTCTGGGAGCAGGTCCTGATTGGTCTTGATTGCACGGCTGCAGAGAGAACAAAAGAAGAAAAGGTTAGAAAAGGACTTCTTGGTACAAAAACAGGATGAATATAACACAGATGGACAGATTAAATTAATATCTGATGCAGTACTGAACGCTGACATTTTTGTCAATTCATTTAACATCACACTGCTTCACTGCCTGACTATGTTATCACTCTGACACATTCAATAATAGTGCTATGTCTGAAAACAGTGTATATTTCTACTGGAAATGCACTGTAGATTCTCTGAGGAGGATGTACAACTATTCTTTACCAGTGCGGACTAAGCAGAAAATATAGGTTGCTATGAGATGAAACTTTGCAATTGCTTACAGCAGAGAGAGAGAGAGAGTGTGGTCATGTGGCATTCACACACAGAAAATCAGAGGGTGAGCTTCAAACTCAAGGCAGCTTTGCCACCACAGCCACAGCTCTTACAGCTGTGCACTTGGGGATTAGGCAAGAGTGCCACACCCTTAACCACAAACAAATACAGGCGCGCAGTAGAGGAACGCCATGTTGGCAAAATGCAGCTTATAGAGAAGGCAACCTGTGGTGACAACGACATGGTAGCTCCAAGTTTGTCTGCCGCATGCGGAGGATGAAGTGTTTGAAAAGCAGCAATGGTGCAAAACAGACGGATATGCATATTTTAAGGGCAATTCTAAACAAAAGTCAAAACCAAATGTCTACTTTCATATTCTCTTGGCAGGCATGGCTACTAAGTAAGGGGTGAGTTTGACTTTCTCTCTGTCAGGGATGAACCTGCGTGACCTAGCCTAATGCTGCTACATCAGCCACAAGCTGTGTGTGTCAGTGGCTGGGGGGATGGCCAGCAGGGGTCAAGGGAGGTGAAAAGGAAGGCACATTTCTCCCCACAGGAGTCCTTAAATGTTAAATGTTTTTCCTATCTTTTCTGGCAAACTGCGAGGTGTCTGACAGAATGACAGGCCCCTCCTGCTTTCTTTGGGAGATGGTGGTGCTGATAGTTTGAAGGCAATAGAATGGGCCTCCTCAGGGAGACGTTGGTTGGGAATAGCAGTACGGAGGTGTTGTAATTAAAAGTGTGATAGATGGGACACGACATGTGATAACAAGCCAAGTGCACCAGGTTGTAATCTGTCCTCATGGCAGACACAATTAACACACTCAATTAGTTCAAAGAGAGATGGGTGCAGAAGAGGTGGGAAGGAGTCTTGAACAACACACGAGAAGTAAATGATACTTTTAAACTGTGAATTAAAATAAACCTAAGTGTAAGAAGTGAATGAAACAAAAAAAACAGTTGACTCAAGAGTAATGAACTGCTTCCTCAGCCATTCTGAGGCTCTTAAGCATAACACTTTACCTTGGCAAAAGCCTGCTGAAATTCTGCCACATCTCAATACCAGAAAGCTCATGGGGAGTTTGGTGTGGCGCAGCGGGGATTGCAGCATTCATCAAATCACAAAATGAACCAGGCTCTGAGAAGGGTGAGTAGAAATAGCCTGTCTTATGATGGATCTAAGGGAAATAAATACTACCTGGCCTCAGGATGTTGGAAGGGGCATAGAAATAATCAGCTGGGATATAATAGAAATACCTTGGATGTCAGCGCACAGATGATTAGGTTTCTACAGCTTCTCTTGTCAGACCGACGGAGGCTCCAGCCCTCCACCAGCAGGCTTAAGAGTCGGTAGCCCAACTCTCCTCTTCATGACTCAGATATGCCAGTTTATTTTCTCTGGCCCATTTGTCAAGTGAGATCTTCATTCCACCGCAAGATGCTCACATAAGAGGCATTATGGTTCAATTCCATCTCAAAGCCATTTTGGAGACAAGTGCGCTCTTTTTCCATTGCACAGTGCGGTGAAGCCAGTGAGGCCAGATACATTATATATTGCCTCAAAACCACACCAGATTTTTCTGGCAGCAAAGCACAGACAAAATCCAGTTCCAGTCAGTCAAAACCCCATCGCGTTTACGGCCTTGGCTTCCTCATGCCGCTCTCAGATTGTCTCCTTGATATATGTCACAGAGGCAAGCGAGCACCAAATGTACTGTAGTTGACAAGCAGAGAGAGAGAGTCGGGGGGGGGTTGTATCCTCTTAACTCACTCTGCAACAACAACTTGGAGCAGATAAATGGGATACACTCACAGCTGAATTAACACATTTGCATTGTAGTCTAACTAGTCTCCCCAATCTATGGCAAATCATTAATCCACGGCAAGCCAAGCAGATCTTGATCATCAGACCCGACTCAGCTACCAGCTAAGAGGCCAGCTGGAAAGGGAGATTGAGTTTCCGCGGGTGGCCAGGCCCATTTCTCAGTAGAGCGGGCAGCAGGGAGGATCTCTCTGTGCTCTGCAAACCTTTTCCAGCCGGGAGCACATTTCTCCCCCAGCCGCGTGCCTGTTCACAGACTCCCAGAGGAATGAAGGGATCATGTGGCCACTAACAAGAGAAGCCCCCAAAAACTCTTCTACCTCCCTCATCTCCTTTTTGCTGTCAAATTCAATCCCTCCACAACTTGTCTGGATCTAAATCATGTGCCTCAAACGGACACAATCTGTTTACTTTACCAAGTGAGGACTGAAACAGGAAGTGAAGACAGAAACTGAAGTTTTATCCTACATGTACCACTAAATATTTGTTTATTACTTTTAATTTGAGTATAGTATTATTAGAGTAAAAGTATGTAAAGTACTTACACAATACCACTAATTGGTATAACTTTGGTGAACCCAGAGATCCTAAAATGTTACCCCATAAACATTTCCTCAGGTCAATATTTTAGAAAAGTATTACATGACTTCACCAGCACAAAAGCATGTGATCTGAAGAAAGAAAACAAAGGCAGCACGGTGTCTGTTGTTCATATCAAACAGGCCTGACTAACTCTTCTCACAGTGTCGGCACCCTCACAAAAAAGATCACTTTCACTCCAACACCACCTCAGACTGCAGACACAGGACGCTGCAATTTAGCCCATTTCTTCTTGTGTAAGTTATTATTCGTTCATGATCAAATAATTAGTGTTTCTTTTAAACCAAAATGAAAAAGAGCCTTGTTTATATCATTATAATATGTAATTTACCATGCGTATAAATGAGCATCTAACAAAGGACATGTGCTTACGCAGAGTTCAAGACCATGAAATTATAAACTGAGAGTAAATCAATGGAATGGGTGTGCCCTCGGCCTACGTAAGACACCTTATTATTACTGAGTTCAAAAGAATCTCCATGAAAAATGCACCTGCTACCTCCTTAGCTGAGAAATAATCATATGAGAGCTAACCTCTTTACCTCTGGAGCGATTTCACTTATAATGTGAATGCACAAGCAGGGTGGAGAAAAATATCCACATCCAATGACTACAGGATCCCACATAAAAAGGCAATCTAGAACTGAAGATTGAATGGCTTTTTGATGCAGAGACTAAGCAGCGGTCACATGCAGGAGATGAGACTGGATATTAGAAAGGAGATTGAAAACCAAGGACATGTCCTCAGGATTTTCCCTTTACAACTAGTCAATGAATTTGAAATGGAGCTGGGAGCGAAATGGACCTGTATGAGCAAAATAAAACCTTTTTAAAAACCTCTAATAGCCTGAGGGGAAAGGACAGGAAAATTGGCAAACTATTCCCATCATAGAATGTATATGCTGGCATATAAATCACACAGGAGAAAAGCTTCATTTCAAAGTGAGAGACACTTTGTGTGGCTGAAAATATCAGAGAAAGCTGAAGGACATTCAACAAGTAAAAAGTAAGCAAATTACCACCCCTTTCACTCAAGCCTTGACTCTAGATCTTTGGAGTTGAACCTGTTGATCCAATATCTCCACCACAACACTCAATAAGTTACCTTCCATTATGTTTCTAATG
This sequence comes from Thunnus maccoyii, assembly GCF_910596095.1. Classification (NCBI taxonomy): domain Eukaryota; kingdom Metazoa; phylum Chordata; class Actinopteri; order Scombriformes; family Scombridae; genus Thunnus; species Thunnus maccoyii. Next base: position 25,610,540 of record NC_056537.1, on the reverse strand, counting down.
CTGCCTCCTGTCCCTAATCCTGTCACAAGAAGGACAGACAAAAGAAAAAGACAAGAGAAGGCCAATTAGTAATATTCACACTGATTCCACAGTTGGTGATGAAAGTACGGACTAACTAGAGCGCAGTTTGGATATTTAAACACTGAAGAGAAAGTCAGCTCTTTAAAACAAGAGGCGTATAAAGATTTCCATTTGTGACAGCATGTGAAAAGAAAACTAAGTCTGGTGGGAGTTTGGAGAAAGTGATCGAAGGTCTGCCAACTACATGTCATCACCCGGCTTCAATATCTGAAAGAAGCACAGTGGTATTTTTAGACTGCCCACAGAGACGTCGGGGTAGCCCGCTCAGTGTTTCCGGCAAGCCCTTTTGTCTAATGTTTCTTCCCATGGGCATGCTAGCAGGTCATTAATGGCATACCTCCACTGCACTTATGATGCTTAATATAGAAAAAATGGTCTCTTTCTATTGCCAACAGTACATCTTCAATTTGTTTTCTTTAATAAAATGCTGTATGACAAAGTAAGTAATGCCTTAACAACCTATTTTAAGGGTATTTAATGATTACTACACAATATTACTCTTTCTGCTCTCCAATCTTTTCATGGCATGAAAGAAAAATATTGTCCTACCAAGGGCCTGTAGGGTGCTGTGATTAATGTATTCTGCATATCAGAAAAGCAACTATCAAAAGGCTAATTTGAATACATCAATTATTAATGCAGAAGGTGATGGAGATGAATTGCACAAAGATAAGAGACAATATTTGCCAAAACAGAGGGGGGAATTACTGTTTTAAGGCTTTGTTAAATAGCTTTAAAAGCAAGGGGACTGGCAGCCCACAGGCAATGGATGCCAAACAAGATAAAATGTAATCAAGCATTAACATTTTAAGACAAGCTCAGTCAGGGAGTGAAAAAAAAACACCTGGGTCCCATTCAACATGGAGAAAAATGTCCAAATTACTTTTGGCTTACATTCAGAACTCTGCTTTTCTGTATCTTCTGGCTAAAATGTAATTAATACATCCAGTGTCAAAGTATCACTAAATGTTTTGATATTTTAGCTTTAACAAGAGGGCAGTACAGTGAATAAAAGAGGAGGTCGGCTAGTGAGGACATGCAGAGAAATCAGTCGTGGGGTAGCTCACTGTAGCCAACACATCCCCACTGAGGCAGCTGTAAAATCCCTATTTTCGAGAATGAATGGCTGCTTTCTTCCATTAGACATATGTGATTAGTAAGCCTATAATAAAAGCTCTTAATAAAAGAAAACAGCCTCAGGGAGCGTTGAAAAGCATGTTTCTAAGCAAGGTAGACTTTTTGGTTTGACAATTTGTTATTATTTAGACAGAAGAAAACGCGTTGATCTGAAAAATAACTGCAAATATTTATGGTCTTTTTTTTTTTCTTTGTAAGTGTACCATTTCTGGTACATTTAAGCTCAAGGTGTTAGTTACACCAATATCCCTGACTGCAGACACGTGATGCCTCCCTCCAGCATTTCAACTGATGAAAGGCAACATAGTAAGAATGGATGAGATACTGGTGATGGACAACAAGCATAAAAGTCAGGGACCACAATAAAGGGGGGTGGATCTAGGCTCTTCCTAAAGAACAATTCTATCTTTCAGTACTCCTACACCACTCACCAGTCTGTCTCAGTTACTGCAATATACTTACTGAAGTGTTTTGATTTCCTTTTTTCCTTCTACATGCTTAGTCTATTTTTTTTCTTTTATCCTTGCCTCTCCCAAGAAAATGTTTCTTGTACAGTGGGTCTAAAAACATTTGAGCTACTGGCATCAAAACTTTTTTATAATTAATGTCAATATTTTGGATGGTTCACTTTTCCTAATTGCAGCCGATCTGGAAAAACCTTAACGTAACATCACTTTTCAACTTCTCCACTGGATAAAGAAAAAATATACTCCTTAAGAATAAAATGGATGGATGGACATGATCCTTGCCTTAGATGTTTTAAAGTTTAGAGTTTAGTTCATATCATATTAATTTAGCAAATTTGTCCTTTCTTCCTAACCTTAAGTACTTTATAAAATGCACAAAAAGACATGAACTCACTAAAAAGTGATTTTCAAGGTGAAACATGCAACACCAGGTCCAGGTCATCCAGGAGCATTATCTAACTAAGTGGAATAGTTCTTCCCCTAAGGGAGGCTATTTGCATTGCTCCACTGGCACAATCATACACAAACACTCCATTTCATGGCACAGTAGACAAGCAAACACTGGAACACTGAGACACTGAGTCTAGAGCAGGGTGGGCTCATCCAGCACTGCAGTGTGTTTTAGCTAAGTGAATACCCGTGCCGCTGCCTAGCATCCCTGATCAGCCCCTTGTGTTGTAAGGGATGGGCACAGTAAAGGGCATGACCTGAATGCTGATCACCAAAGCTAACCATCCAGCCAGCGAACTAACCAACCAGTGAGCCACACTTCTACCCAGCCAACCAGGCTGGCAGAGCAGGAATCCTGGCAGCCCAGCACTGCATCCCATCATATCATATTTCATTAAGGAAATAAATACTGTCTAATTTCACTTAACTATTGTTGAGAATGTTGTTGCTGCTCTTCAGTATTAAAGCAACAAACCAGGAAGCAAAAATCACTCTTGATCACTGTCCAAAGCTGGAGCATTCTAAAGAAATCATTTAAAAGTCACATTTTCAGGCCAACTTTAAAGTTGTGTGATGTTTATAGTCGTTTCCAGGTGTAAGAACCAATTACAGGAGCAGGCTGTGCAGAGTAGAGCAGGGTGATATACACTCTGATTATTGTATGCAATAAATATGTCAGCATGTGCAAGGCTGTGGCAAGACAGAAAAGGGCTGCTGGGTCACTGCTGTAGGCCTCTCTCACACACACACATCCCTCTCTTTCTCAGCCACTAACTCTTCTTTTTTCCTTTGTCTAAACAGAAAGTCTTGCTTTGTATTTGCCACCACCTCTGTCTGACTGTCTCATTGGGAAAAGAGTGTAGCGGGCAATCAGAGGTAAGAGCTTTCCATGGCTGGGACTCAGATGGTTTCCATAAGCGTTAATTCACTCCTTGAGGGTGAAATTCAAATGGAACCCCTGCGCTTCCGCTTATTGACACACAAGCACCTGTCTGTTCAAAAAAGAAAAGAAAAAAAGAGAGAAATGAGACTAAGACTCTACAGCCATGCTTGCAGCTTTGTGAGGCTGAACTTGGCACAAGCATGCTTTCAGCTTAATGATAACATGCCGATATTTAGCAGGTATCCTGTTTATCATGTTCACCATCTTAATTTATTGTGTTAGAAAGCTAATACTTATCAAAAAACAAAATATTGGACAAATACAAATACAAATTCAGAGGCTCATCGAAGTTGTTAGGATTCTTGAAATTTATGTCTGTACCAAATTTCAAGGCCATTCATCCAGTCCTTATTGGATGATATATTTCAGTCAGAACCAAAGTGGTGGACCATAGAACCCACACACTGACAGACAGACAAAGCAACATTGCCATCCCTAGAGCCATACTGCCGGTGTAGCAATAAAAGCCGTCATAAAAAGGAAGAAAAATGAAAAGAAAACAGAACAAGCTGACAAATCACCATCTGATAATTCCTGATAAAAATGCACTCTTGCTACTAAATTAGGATCTGCCAACCAGATTTCTAGAAAAACAATCACTTTAGGAGGCTATATAAGTATCTTGTAACAGTATATTTCAAATAAGCTTCTCTATTCAGATTATGCTGAAAGTCTATAGTGTGTTGAACGTCTTCTAATGGAAACATAATGGTCACTAAATTGAAAAATTCAATTTCTCAGCGTCTTTTTAGGCTTTTGAGACAATCTAAGACTCAAGTGGAAAATTTAACCAAACAGGTTTTATTAAATAAATGTCACAGCCAAACAAGAATCAAGAACAAGCTCTTTGTTCTCAAATGAGTTCTACCTCCATGTTTCCCCTCAGACTGACCCATGTCTAATGCTGCGGTAGTCACCCAGGCTCTGTATGGAGGGGGCCACTCCACAGCACTCCTCCTCACAACAGGAGGGCTTTTGTCACGCTCTGACCTTTTCGGCCATGTGGTAATAAATTTGTTTGATTTGTTCCTCCTCTCGTGTTTAGAGTGCTTCTCTTTCACATGGAGAGGGAGATCAGTGCAGGGGAGGCTACTCTTCCAGGGCTGTGAGCAAGACCCATCCTACCTTGCCCATCACCACTGGGCCATAAGCATCCTGGTTTGGGCTCAGAAGACGCTGACCCATGGTGGGGTTCAGGGGGAGACCCACACCAGATGGAGGGGACCAGGAGGGTAGGATGGAAAAATTCTTTGCAAGCCAGAGTTCAGACATCTATACAGAGAAGCTACAAATGAGTGAATAGGTCGCATGTCCAGTGTTTTGCCATCCTTATTCCCAAACCTTTTCACATAGAGGGGCTTTACGAGACACAGCAGCCCTGAAGGATGAGCCTGAATCATGGCACATCACCGCAGAGGCCTCTGTTCACTGATGTTTATTGCATGTGGGCTTAAGTGCAGGAAGAGCCTTTGAGAATGCCAGTGGAGCAGAAAGGAGAAGACATCTTTAGTGCTCCGACCATCTTATATCTTCAGCATTTGAAACAGCTGTGTCTTGTCCCAGTTCTCCTTATGGCTATAAGGCTCCTGTGTTTAAATATGAAGAAGCTGCCTTAGTGCAAAAGGACTAAGGGAGCTCACCCTCCCGCAGGCTTTGTGATTAGTGGCTATTTTCTGGAAGCCCTGTGCAATCAATTAAAGACAAACAAATATGAGAGAGAGACAATCAGCTAAAGGAACCAACAGCGCAAGAGAAAGCAAGCAGGAGAAAGAGAGCAACTGATTACTTTGCTCTTTGCTTAGATCATACTGTCATTAGCTGTATAGAAAACCTTAAACACAGACTATTTAGCTACTCCCTGTTCACCGCAAGGCAGCAACGAGAACACAGCATGAAAGCTTATTTAGTGAATTGGGACACACGCACACATATACAAAGGATCATTACATTAATGAATGGCAGCATTCAAGGATGCAGCTCTGAGTGATCTCATTAGATACTATCACAACAGGCCAGTGTTCTCACACTGCTTCTCAACCCAGCCTTACTCTTTTTAACTTTCCCATTTGGGCTCCAGTTCCAGCCCTTAATTGAAGGCACATGTAGCTTACTCACTGAGATCGACAGCCCCCATCAACAGCCACGTGAGTGTGTGGAGGCTGTCAGTGTTAACGTGGAGGGACGGGGCTTCGGAGTTCCTTCAGGGCTCAGCGCCGGTCTTTCTTTGACGGACTGGACTAATGCACCTCTGATAGCTGATATTGCCGCCTCATTAACTTCTGCTTGCACTAAGATACTCAAGGCCAATGTAAACCAGTACACAAGGAGGAAATCAGATTAAGGTGCAATGGTAATCTGGTATTTATTCTAACTCAAATTGGAAAAGGAAAACTAGGTTTAGTTGGCTGACACAAAAAGAGATGAAAGATCAGCTTAACACTCAGTAAACAATGTTTCAATAAGGACCTAAAAGAAATTCTGAAATGAGATAAACAAATGAATATAAAAGTCACTGAAAGTAAAAAAAAAGAAATAACGAGGAAACCTAAACTTTATTTCAGGCCCATCTCCGTGGCCTGAAGCCTCCTATTAATTCAGAGGAACCTAAATATCTCCAGCGTCGTCTGCCTTTGCGTGAGACTGCACTGCCTTGTAAACCCATAAACATGTCCGAGAGGAACCCAAATAGCCTCTTACGTGTTTTTAAATGCTTTGTCTTCCACATGGTGCCATTTTGCATTTTTGCGAAGGAGCTCATTTACGCATTTGAAATTTTACAGCCACCAAATCACACAAACCGCACCGCCTCTGTAACTAGTGCCTGTGCTTTTTTACAGACTTTGGATTTCCTCATTTAGTTTTCCATTTACAAAGAGTAGAATCTCTCAAATACAAAACAACATCAACACAAGTAAACACATTGGTCATACACAAGCTGCTGAAATAGTGCTGATGTGCACACTATTGTCACACACAGCTCCTCTTTTATGGTACATAAATAAGATAACTGCCAAATATTATCCCATATTGATTTTCCTTGATAAACCTAAGCTAATCACAATGGAAAGCTAATATTTCTGGATCAATATGAGAGGGATTTCTAAGATGTGTGAACTTGATATCAGGAAATTTTACTATTCAGTGTACATGCATCTAGTAGTGGCTATTTGTGACCTGAAATGACGAAGAACGGAAAACCTCCTCCATTAACAGTAATGTTCCCCCCTGTGTTTTTGTGTCTCTGTATTGTATTGCCCCTCTTTTCACTGCACCACAAAAGACTTTCCCCAAGCTAATCTCCTTCTCTGAGTCAATAACATTCAGAGGCAATTTTCCTCAGTTTCCATTTTCGGGCCAAATTGAATTCCAAACTAAGATGCAGCATATACTGCACCAGTCAGCACTATTGGATTTTCTAAAACCATTTGTTCAACACAGGCTAACAAAATGCCACATTCTACAATGTTTACAACTGAGGAAATACAATCATATTAATAATAAAATAACAAAAGGGAGATATACAGTACATGTTGATGAGGCTGTATAATTAGCTCTGAATTACTTTGGGATGAAGTGAACATAATCAGTTGGATAAAGTGAACAGTAATCAATGTGTTGGCTGAGTCTCCCCCTCTGAGAGCAGGTATCAGACAACAGCAATCTATAGTGTCTCTATCCTGAGGGCAGGCGCAATTGTTAAGCAGACAGCCGCTTGTTTTCTTGTTCCTAACTGGCTGGTGTGAATGATCGGAGTCATGTGACTCCCCAAGGAGAGTTGCTGGATTTCAATATCTCCCTGAGAGTCTAGTGTTAGTGATGATATTGAGAAACAGCCCCAGGAGCTGGAGGAGATGAAATATTAAGCATACACCTACTGTACATCGTTTCTGGTTTTTTTCTCTCTTTTTTGGTTCAGATGAAGTCTGTATTGTAAGACCAAGAAAATATTATAAAAATCCAACTACACATGTGGAAGTAAGGATAGCACACTGGCTTCAGAGGTTATTGCAGTTTTGCATGACTGAGATCTGGTGTTACTGAGTTATTGGCAATAAAATGATACTAAGCAAAGCAGGTTGGAAATTTTACACAGATCAGACAGATATTAGGAAGAATCTGACTCAGTTCCTCACATTAAATTTTTTAAAACTTCCAATACTTGGACTTTGTTAAAACTGTGTCATATACACTACAGGCGGCACTGTGACCTGAATGAGCAAAACGGGGAAAAACAGATTTTTTTTCAAGGCTTCTAAAGGTAGCTGTTCCTCTTTGATGTTTTGCCATACTGTATTTCTGGTTAGCGGCAGAACAACAAAGAACCACGTGGTGGAGAGGACTTCTTTTTTGAGTGGACCGGCATTAACAACTGCACGTTATGCTTCATTTTTGCAGGTCTGTGTTGGCAGGCAGAGGGACAGCACCAACAAATCAGTGCCATTCGTATGGTAAACCGGAGCAAACCGGCAAATGATTTCATGAGGTATATAAAATGACATCCCTTTCACAATGTGAAACGGTTGCAATGAAATTCGAGCTAAAGACGGATGGGGATTTCATTAAATTTACATCATTACCATCCTATATTCCTTATGTTAATAAAGTGTCAGGGTGGTACCATCGTTAGGCCTTGACAGAAGTTTTCTAAATTAGCGAGGCCTCCAGTATAATGAAAGAAAGAAGAAAGAAATCTCCCTGATGTGTGTCAAACATCAAAAAGCTTCACTCCACAGATAAAATGAAAAAAAAGAAACTTAATAAGCCTTAGATATAAAGATTTATGGTTGCAAAGTCAGACATGTTAGTGGACGTGGAGACAGAGGGACATAGTTTCAGTATAATATCCAGACTTCTGACGCCTGTTTTTCAGCTCTTTAATTCATTCAAGTATGATAAATATGTCTACAGGTTTGATAAAAAAAAAAAAACCCTTTCTGGGATTCATGTGGTCTGTGATGGAGATTACTCAACCACTGGGGACTGCTGGGACTGAGGTTGGCTCTGTATTGTTGAGTCTTCGGTAATGCAAGCGTGCATAAGGTTTTAATTCACATTTAATTTAGACCAAACGCAACAAGTAAAAAAAACAATCCTTCACTCAAGAAAAATGTTAATTAAATGTTAATTAACCTCCTTGAAGCAAGAATCTCATTTCATTTTCTCTAAAAGTAAGGAAATGAATGCTGGATTTTCTTTTACCTCTTGTATACCAATGAATTTATGCACATCATCAGCTCAGCTCAATAAACTGCCCAAATCGTAAGCAAAACCTTTTGAGCAACATGAAATCAAAAACCCCTTTTCTCTGTCTTTACTGAGGCACATTCACGGTGACAGAAAGACTTGCATTCATTGCATTTCTGGAATACTTGTTGGTGGCATATTGTAGGTGGAGTGAACAAAGCTGAGGGAGTGGACGCAGAGGCACCGGGCCCCTAGATAGGAGGACAAAGGCCCTGGCAGAGCTCAGGCTAAGTGAAAGGGCCCAGACAAAAGGCTGAGAAGAAGAGCGCTTTATGGGCCGTCTGAAGGGGGAGGAGGCTGAGCCAGAGCCTGTGCCCACGCACCGAGGCCCGAGTCTTGGTGAGCCGCTGGAGCACAACCATGTGTGGTCCATTATCACACCCAGCAAGGACCGAGCGCCACGCCTCCCTCAATGGGAAGACGGATGCCCCCTTGCTGACTGCCCCAAAACCTGGTAAGAAAGGCTCAAGAAACAAAGGCACCCACCCCGTTGGGAGAGGGCTATTGATAAGGTCGTAGGAGCATGCCTGCATGGGTTTACTCTTCTTCAGGGGAGGACAATAGTGCTGACAGGTGCTGAAGGAAGACAGACAAGAGGACAGAGTGAGAGAAAGGAGATGGATGGGTTTGAGCATGGAGGTGGATGAGAGACTGAAAGAAACGGGGGAGACTACCAAGAAGCAAACGGCTTCCTGAGGGGAAGACAACAAGTATTTATGTTCTACATTATGAGTTGGCTTGTTTACTGACGGGGCACACAATGGAACCCAACCAAGTAAACACAGCGATGTCGAATTGGTAAACAGTTATAGACAGAAACGTTGTCAGCAGAACTGTCTATTGTCTGTGTTTATCCATTTATAATGACGCCTGAAACACAACCACCCTCAAAGTCATTTAACAAACATGTCAATATTTCCAGCCTCACGCACTCAAGCAGAAGAAGTTGTCATAACATGTGAATAAAGCCGTGACTCATCCTTCCGTTTATTCATTTGTCTTCATCCGATCTGACTGTGAATGCCACAGCCCTCTGGAGCAGGAAACAGATGGAGCCATGTCCTTCATCAGATCAAAAACCAAGGGGCAGTTCAGGCCCCCGAGCGCCTCGTACGCAGCCTCTGTCTTTGCGTCAGCTGCTCTCTGCGCTGTTTCCAGGTCAGCTACCAAAACGGGGCAGAGAGTGAGCAGTGTCTTCTCAGGAAACTTTTCCTTGAGGAGTTAGGGTCAGTGGAGCAGAGCTGCTGACCTCCAAAGTGCTCAGGATCAGAGATCAGGCGAGAATGGAAGGAAGAAGAGGATAACATTTACGTCATTCCCTGTCCCCTCCCGTCCCGTCTTCGGTGACTAGGACTCTTACACAAGAGGCTTTAGAGCTGTATTATCCGCTGCTAACAGCAGATCAGACGAGGCTGTTGATGCCTCTCATCAAACACTACAATCCCTGTCCTGGATGTTCAGCAGGCTGTATCTCACAACTGTCACTACGTATCCGTCAGCACTGAGCATGTATAGCGCATAGACACACACACTTCAAACAGCACTCAACAGCTTGTTACAGTCTGGGATGGACGCCTGGGAGTGGCCTGGATGTGCTCGAGAAGCTTAACAGTGCTCCTGTTTCCATGCAACAGACCGTGTTTGAAATCAGCAAAGATACGTTTAAAGACATGGGAACACACAATGTTTTCTGCTCTTGGACGGGATAGTGTGTGTCGATATTGTAAAATACGATAGTTAATGTTACGCAGCTGTAAAAGCTTACTTTTTTTTTTTCTTTGAATCCAGGCTAATCTCTTGGTAGCATTTAAGCGATAAAATGAACAAGTCAGTCTAAGTGCGTTCACACTGTGAGTAACAAGATCAACAAGTCACCAGAGGGCCATTTTTGTAGCGCTGAGAGAGCAGGGAAACTCAAGCTTATGCAAGAAGCCTTCAGGCTGAGAAAAGCAACCATGTCTGAATTTTTCGTGGACATCAGCCATTACAAAGAGGATCGTACATCTACAAAACTCTTCAACAGGTACTAGACTAAACTTAATTCACCGTAACATGGGACACAAAGCGGCAAATCCTAACAATTAGGAAGCTGGAATGAGGTAATGTTTGATGTTATTACTTGAACAATAACTAACAATTAATTGATAATCAAAATAATAATTTCTACTACTAATTCTACTACTACATATTGTTTCAGCTCTAAAATAATATAAAAATAATACAGCATATCTCCAAATTCTTGCTGTCGGAGTGTCTGGCTCCGCCCTAATTCAGCCAGGTTAGAAAAGCCCATCTGGCTCACATTGTGAACACCCTATAAAAACAGAGGTGGTGAGAGCTGATGAGACCATCATTAGAACATCTGGAGAGGAAATATCTCTCTGATAGTTTAGTGGTTTTGTCTGTTGAATTCTGTGGTAAACCAGTTAAACTCTCCCGCTTTTAGGGTTGATTTTTGCTAGGACCAGAAACAATATTTGGTCGACAAACGAGAGACAGTAAACATGCATTGTGCAACATCTCTATGGTTGTGACCACCCAGGTCCAGCATCTGGGATCTAGTCTGGAAATGACTCAAACACTATCCAGAACTGAAACTACCCACATGTTCTTCCTGTGGTGCAAAATCAAAGCTCTTCCCACTAAGATAAATATCACCCAACATGAATATCACACAATCTTTCATCAGCAGGCCAAATGGTACAACGTGGAGGGGAAACAATCAGTTTCACAGTACGCGCAAACAACGTGTAGTCTAATTTCCAAATGTCTGGGGATGTCTGAGGAAGAACAATAAAGTGATCCCGGCCAAGAAGCTTTTACTGTATCTGTTTCCAGCCGCTCCAGCGTGCTAGCCTTTACTGCCTTTCTTCAGCTTATTTCTCTCTGGACTGTTTGAATTATCCTGGAATACACCGTATCACACCATCAAGACATGAACATTTAAACAAATGAAGCAGAGCCAGCTATGGCGAAACACTCTACCCGATCTTTCTGGCCAAAGACAAGGTGATAAGTTCAGCCTTATTCGGTGTCCTTCACTCCCCATCACTTCACTCCCACCTCACCGGCAGATAAAGACATGACATCAAGATATAAACCCAAAGAAGAGATCAAAGATGTTTGAGATGAGCTGGCCAGAAATACCATTCTGAGGTGAAAGTTGCTCTCCAAGCATTTGTCTAAGTAACAAACTGTCATTTCTGGTATGTGCTACTGAATATAATTGGCTGAGAAGAAGCCCTTCACAAAAGGTATATTTTTCATCTTGCAACCCCTCCAGCTATATTTCATACACAGCCCTCAGGCATATGCACAATATTAACAAATCAAGACAAACATCATCCAGAGTGCTGCTTTTAGATGTTTCCTACACACTGGGGAGTAATTTGTTATTGCAGGTGGCCCCTTACAAGCCCAGTGTTCCTTCTCAAGTATCCCAAATAAAGAAAACAAAGGCTCTCAGATTGGAACGGCAGCTTTTTCTTGTCTTTGCTCTACATAGACAGTACAAGATACAGAAAGTGCAGCTTTAGATGATAAAATAAATAAAATAGAAACAATATTTGAAATATGGAGCCGATGGCAGGGCTTGTGTGGGGAACACTTTGCATAAGTAAATTCACAGAAGTAGATTAGTCTATTTCGCTCATAATCCCTTTGTTGCCTAGCAGGGATTTGTGGGTCAACCGTGAGGGGGGGTGGGTGGGTTCATTCTGTGTCCACCTACAGCAGTATGTCAAGAAAAGCTACGATGCTTCGACCAGACAAATGAACAAGGCCTTCCTCATGCTTCTTCTCCCCCTCCCCAACCAACACACACATACACACATACACACACACATGCATATAACCTCCCTCAGACAGACCAGGAACACACCATAATGGCACAATGACCTACAAACTACAACCCCACAGGAATTATGCACAAGCTTTCAAATCAGATTCCATTCGAAGTCAGCTGCAGCAGCAATATATGAGAGAGAGAGAGAGAGAGAGGGAGGGGGAGGGGGATGGGGTGTGGAGGGGCATGAACCCCACCCTGCCCCACCCAGAGCCCCTGCATTCTAACACAACATCATTTAATGAGCTCACTCCAAAACAAAAGACAGTCATCCTTTGTTTCCAATTTACTATATATTGTTCAACCAGCAGAAGGATTAAAATGCGGCTATGAAAAGAAGGAAATAAGCAGAGGATGTTGTGAAGCAGTAGGTCAAACAAAAAGCAATTGCAGAACAAAGAAAAAGAATTAGTAAAAAAAAGAAGTAATAAGTAGAAGCTGGTTTTATCTTCCTAATGCCAGTGATGAGTTTAAAAGTCTTTTAGAAACAATGTAAGTGAACAACTTCCCTGTTCACCAGCCAAGTGCCCAGACACACCAGCTGTCAGCCTGTAATCTTTTTTTCTGGCTGAGTTATTAACATCAACAGAGATATTATCGTGATGAGATATATCTATGATTTAAGTAATTAACCTTACTTAACCCAATTAATGTTTAGTGTAATGAGGTGTAATTTGAGATAAGGACCTTGCTGAAAAAAGCAGTTCCACATAATGCAGATAAAACAGCAGACTAATGAAGATGAGAGTTATTCATATTCAGATGTGTGATGTTTCTCGCTGTTGAAATTTCCAACCCAGGGTGGCACAAAGTCTGTTCAGCAAGAAGGGAAATAGGTTGATGCTCTTGCTTTCGTGGTAGAAAGTTACAGACTGAAAATGGGCAAGTTTGATTATTTTTAATGCTTATATGTTTTTTTTTCCTCGTCTTTTCTGTCTGTGAATGTTTGTTCTGTGTTTTTTGTGCAGCACAATTACGCCACTATTTTCACTAGGATTCTTTTCAATCTCAACCATCCTGGTTTGATAAAGTTCAAAAACAAAATGAACAAAAAATAAAATCACTTGGTAAATAATTAATTAAGTATTTTACAAATAACTTATCATTATAATTATCATTAACAGAGCAGGAAGCAGCAAGAGAGAATAAATAGACCTTTTTGTTAAACATTGCACTACATCGGATGGCTGCCAACACAAAGCTAAGCTTATAGACCTCGGCACAATTTGTTAAAACAATTACTTCTTAAAATTGCATTTTTACAAAAAATATGTAATAAACCCACGTTGTGTACAATCACATAAGCAGAAGTGCAACTGGAAGCAATTAACTCTTTTACAGCTCTTTTCAGTCCAGCTGTGTAAATTGTGCCTCTGTTTTATAAGCTCTTCATAGTGGGATCATGAAACAAAGCGACTTGTTCACAGTAGAATTTAGACACTGTATGAAACAGCAACAACCTTAGATCAGTCAATTAACCGATACTACCTTTCAAGCTTTTTATGAATTTGTTTTAACATTCACAATTCATCTTAGGCTGCCAATCACCAATCCAAGAGATTTTGTGTTTATGATTCAACTTCCTCACTAGATGAAGAAAAAAAATACCAATTGTGGTCTAAATAAAGCCTCTCCACAAAGCAAAATAAGCAATGTACATACAAACAGTCTTATCCCTCTTGTTCTCAGTGTGCCGATGGACCACCTGTTAGACACAATGCTCATTAGGCTGGAGACTGGAGGCCACCATGGGGCTGTTCTATCAAACAGTCAGACTCATCCTGGAGGAATCCGGCTGTAAAACGCACTCTCACTGGGAAATCACTCAGACGAGCTCATAAAAAGGCACACACAAGAGTTTACTCACACGAGCGCACACATACACACACAGCCCCAATATGCTCAAACAAATACACACATTGTTGAATTTGAACTGCTTTCCAGTGAACGCAGAGGCAATCCCTATCAGCAGCCCTGAAGGATTCAAAGGCCCATTATCCAGCGGGTTGGGATTAGATTTTCTGTTCGGGTGGCTACAGCGTGACAAGTTGCTGGTGAAAATAGATTATCTCACCAGGGAGTAAGAAATAACGTCCTTTAGCGCACAATAGATGATGTCTCGTAAACATTTTCCAACCCCATCCTTGTGATGGAGCATATGTCGTCAGCATTTACTGGTTTTCTTCACCATAGTAACTTTGTTTCTCTCTGAGGGTGTATCCAAGCGACAAACCAAGAACTGCTGGTCTGGGATTTGTCAATGCAGAAACTTGAATTGCTCTTTCGCTACTGTATCAAACTAAAATCTTTCACTAAAAATGCTTAAGGTGTATTCTAGGTTATTTTACCCATAATCAAAAACGTACAGATTGCTAGATTCTCAGTTTTTTTTAACCTGAATCCTGAAGTGGTCATAGCTGTATAAAAAACTGAGATAGCATCAGTGTGTAAGTCATTTTATTTCCTTCGATTACCCATAATTCCGCTCACTAGAGCAAACAGATGATCTCACTTTGGATATTTATAGGTGTTAAACACGCACATGCTGTTCTTCACATCGTCTACCGGGCGGTTTTCTGTTTATGTGTCTTGGGAAGCAGCATCGCCTCCACTATCCTGCAAACTATTCCGAGTTTCAGGATCAGGTTTCAGTGTTTTACATGAACACGGGAAGTTTTTTCAGCACTCAGCAGGGCCCCAGGGGCAGACAAAACAGCATTAAGTATTAAGGCTGCTTAAATGGAAAGAAATTCACTGTGTCAACCCAATTTCCTCATGAAGGAGCGAGGAAGCAATAATCTCAAAAATAACATGTTGACAGAAGGTGTACGTTTGTCTTGCTGCCAGTGCTGTGGTAATGACCAAAGTGGTGAGGTGCCGAGAAATTACTTTGGGCCCGGTTTGTGATCCTCTGACTCACAGAGGCAGATTAGTTGTGATATATTCAAGACTACTGTGGGAATGAACAAACTTCCCTCCCTAGTCACCTGAGGTAGCAGCTTATTATAGTCCAGAATAGCAACATAATATGAGGGATAAGCTGTTATAAAAGTATTGAAGAAATTTGAAAGCTATTACATCCACAAAACAATGGTGAAGAATAAAATGTCACCATGAAAATGAAAGAAAAAGGAAAAATAAAAACCCTGCTGGTTAAACTCCCACGCAGTAGTTATAATGCCTTGTTAGATGAATGTGATATGAATTCTTCCAGAACAACACCTGCATATAATGTCTCTATGGGCTATTTGTGGAGCAGTTTCTTAACTACCATCAGTTCAGGTGCTCTGAAAATCCTCCACCATCATTCTAGTCAGGCTCAGAAAGCTGTGTGGGCATGTTTACATACGTGTGCGTGAGACAGAAATGGAGAGCAAGACTGTAATCTCCGGCATACCGCCAGCACAAATCAGCACCAGTGAGCCCTTAATTCACTGATGTACTTAATTACGAGCAAACGGCATGCCTAATGATGAAAGGAAGGACAGTGGAGGGCAGAATGTGTTAAAGTGAAAGAAAGACAAAGAGGGATCTTGTAAGACACAGCTGCATGCAGATGTGAACAAAGCGTTGGGGTATAATGATATGGACCTGCTAGTGTGTCAGATCCCTGATAACAGGGTTCAGAGGAGGTTGGGCTTTCTCAGAGGAAAGATTTACCGGCATGTTTGACCTAGAATAAGTAAGTGAATTAAGAATGGGAAGACGGATTTCATTTTAGTCATATATAATTCAGAATTATGGCTAGGTCATACATTTTTGGCTTTAGCTTACTACATACTCTAGTCCATCTCCCTCTTATATCTTGACTTATGGCCCAGGTGCAGAGCAATATATTTATCTTTTTATCATTATGATTTTTCATTGGCCACTGTTTTAGCCACGCTAGCAGTGTGGCTCTACTCCCAACTTTTCCTTTTCTGTGTTTTAGAGTAAAATATCGTTGCAACTATTGTATGGATTTCTGTGGCATCTACTGCAGATATAAGTCCCTAGAGGATCGATTCCAATGACTTTGGCGATCCCCTGAATCCCCTAGCATTTTCATTGTGAGCATCTTAGCATCTCAGCGTTAGCTTGCAGCTCAAAGCCTCACGCTAGCATAGCTGTAGACTCACTGATATCAATTATCAATTCCAGCTTTGTTAATGGATCTCAGTCAGGCTTCATACTGCTGCTTTTGTTGGACCAATAGTCTAGAATCCAAAAATATTCCATTTAAAATGACGTAAAAACAAAGAAAAGCAGCAAATCCTCTAATTTGAGAATTTCAACCCAGTATAGGTTTGGCATTTTTATTTGATAAATGATCTGATATTGATATATATCGCCAAATATCAGCAAGTGATTTCACAATAATGAGACCACACCACTGCCATTGAAACTTGTAAATCTGAAGAGGACTAATTTCTTGGTTTTGTTCATCTAAACTCAGAAAATCAATACAGCTATTCTGAAAACTATTTCCTTTTGTGCAACAAATGACTGGCAAAAGAAAACTGAAGTGTAAAAGTGCTCATTTGTCAGTTTATCCATTTATAAATTTATAGATCATCAATTGAAGTTCAGTCTTCATTGCCCAGAAATAGTGGTGAGTGATGGTGAACTGCTGCAAAATGATGAAATCACTTGCAGTAAAAAATGCAATGGAAACCCTTCGCTTATTATTTCAGAGCAACAGAGTGCATTCTTGGAGCTTAACAATTATTAAAAATTCAAATCACATAAACTGGGTTAAATACCACACAGTGCACACATTTAGTCCAGCTCAGTAGCCAAGGGTTCAGGCCAGACTCTTGCATTTGTGGCAAAGAAATACACACTTCAGCACTTAGGAGTGTGTGACTGGCAGCTGTGGCCGTGCAGAGGAGCCAGCAGGAGAAAGCTGTGCTCTACTATCACAAAATGAAGGAGGACGAAGAAGAGAGAGAGAGCAAACAGGTATTCATGATGTCCTGTGTCACAAATAACCTGTGGCTCATGGCGAAGGACAAGGGAGAAGAAGACTAAACACACATATCAGTGGTGTGAAGGCAGATCGTCAGCAGAGCATCCTCTGGGCCACCCTCCTCATCACTTTTATAATCCTCGGGGACTGTTTGAAGGCTTTTAGTGAGAGACCTTCAGTGAGAGGCCTTCAGCAGGACCACTCGAGGTGTGTGCACAGGTTTTTATGAGGTGCAAAGTGAGCTATTACTCCTTCCAATCCTTCAGCTGCCTTTCCTAAGAGCTAGGCATTCTCTCTAAACCCCAAAGAAAAATACTTGTATATGGATTTTTATGACTTGAAAAGTATACTTGAAATTGACCTATCTCCTGTTTAAGCTGAAAAAAAGCTGAGTAGGAAGGCGATGCACTGAATGGTACGATTCTACACATGCAAACAGATCAAAAGCTCGTTTCAGAGTCTCAGCCACAACCCATAGAGGCTCCTACGGTATGCAACATCATCTCTGCATTAGTGTCCTTCGCTTGTATTATTCATGTTATACCAACAAATTATTTAGGCCTTGCCCTGAGCAAATGTCCGTACTTGGTAGAACTAATGGACACAAGGCAACACCATTTTCCCCCACACATCAGGTATTATACTGTACACTGCAGTCAGCCTACATCCCGATGTGAGCTCATCTATTTCTAATACAGCAGAACTGTGGTTATTAATCTTTGTAACGACTTCTAAGGAAGAATTTGACCCAAACGCAAAATAGCATAAGTCTGTGATTTCTGTATTCCCTTGTAGTGGGACTTCATGTCATGGTATATTAAAAGCCTTAGCTTGGGATTCACATTGAATTGTATGTTCTTGATATCACTTACAATGAAGGGCAGTTAAAAAGAATTATTCTCTGCCTGTAGCATGAAAAACCACATGGTCAAACACATGGCCAGTAAAAACAAATGGCCTGTGTCACTGTTTTTTGTAATAACATCACAAGTGTAGTGTGGCAAAATGGTTAGTTGATAGCAAAGGCCTGAATGAGAACAAAGAACTGCAGCACCATTTCCACAGCTTCGTCATGTAGTATTGATCTTCCTGTGGGTCATGGACCTCTTTTTTTCCCTCATCCCTCCCTCCATTCAACTACGCCTCAGGATTGTACTTGTCATCTCATTCCACCAAGCCAGTGGGGGGGCTTTAACAAATCAATTACCAGGAGCTTGCTGGTTAGGTCTATTGGTGGCCTTTGATTTTGGGGCAAAGTACAACAGTATGTTTCTGTCAGCCAGTTAGACTCTGTGTTTGGTTCATACAAACCTGTGCTGACTGATGAACTGACTGACTTATGCAGAATAAAAATGTACAGTACTGACACAAAACACTGCTACCTTGACTAAAAAATCAACAGTGGCCAAAGTGGTTAAAGAGAATGTGAACATATTACTCCACAGAGAAACATGGATTTTAATCTATTATTATAACACAGAAGGCAAGATCATGTTAGGTGAGGATTAAATATGTTTTTGGCAATGAAAGATGAAAAAAAGTACACAAGGAATTACAAGTGAAACAATTAGTTGATTAACCAATTAGTCAATTGACAGAAAATTAATTGCAAACTATTTTGATGATTGATTAAGCATTTAAGTCATTTCCAAGGAAAATTATCAAGGATTCTGTAGTTACAGCGTTTGAATTGTGAGGATTTGAAGCTTTTCTTTATCTTATTTTATAGTAAACTTCATATCGTTGCATTTTACAAAAGAAGTGATTTGAAGACCTCGGGCATTAGAGGGATGTGATTGTGAAAAATCTTCATTTATCATTGTGCATTTTACTAATAAATGAATGGGTAGATTAATAAATAATGACTATAATCATTAGTTGCAGTCTTGGAAGTAGAGCTGCAACAATGAGTTGATTAATTCATTAGTTGATTGTCAAAAAATGAATCGTCTACTATTCAACAATCAATTCGTTTTCAAGTAATTCTCTGATTCCAGCTTCAAATGTGAATATGTTCTGTTTCTTTTAGTCTTTGGGCTGCGTCACCCTGGGCTTTGGGAAACAGTGATATTGGTTCTATTTCAATCTATTTACTTCTAATGCTGGGTAGAAAAAAACAGGATAATTACTCTCAAGTAGTCAATATCCGTCATATGCACAAAATCAGAGGGCATTCAGAGAAAAACAGGTACTTTCTGTTCAATGCGAGCCAGGTGCAATAATTTCATGGTTGTCAGTAAGAAAGCAGATGATTTAGCTACACCAAAACTCTTGAGGTAAACATTGCTGAACACGGAACTGGTATTTTATCCAACACATAAATCTTCACATATCAGACCTGGGCCTGCTATGTACTGCAGATGCTCGTCCTAAATAAACAGCCTTAAATCCGGCTCAAATAAACAAGAAGTCCCACCAGCCATAAACACATTACCAACTGAGCTACAGTAAAGTTATAACCCAAACCAACACTGCTGAAAATAGGACGTGCTGTCAAACCTTGTAGACATATACTGCACTATATGAGAAAACAGTGTTTACATCTGGCAATTGGTTGACTGATGCTGGAGATATTTCCAGTTATTAATGATTTAGGTGGGATTCAGTAAATTCTGAAACAGCACTGAAACAGTAAATTTTGGTTTCACATTGCTGGACTGCAGTTCACCTCATTAATTTGCATCATTTGTAGTAAACACCACAAGGCATCAAGTATGACTTCATATTTGATTTTCTGCTTTGAAATCATGCAACACGCTGTGTGTTGCTGCTAAGACAAGATGCTTGACCTTCTATTTGCTAATGAGGGCAACAGAAAAACACTCCAATTTCCATTCCGTTAAAAAATGAGGAACGCAGCTGAACATATCAAATGTTTATGAAGTCTCGTCATAATAAGCAAAGGCGGCTTTTCCAGTAAAACTTATACTGGTTACTGCACAAAGCTGGCAGGGAGACTCACAGATCAGCCAAAGGTTGCACCACACACAGCTAAACTTGCATCATAATGGCTTTGTTATATTGACAAGGTGAAAGCTCTCAGCTGCCCCACATTTTACATTATGGTCTTGTCATACTGGCACCTAGTGTTTTGATGGATAGTGTTTACTTAGTACACTGAGACCGACAACTCTGGATTCATAATGATACACAATGTGTATATGGTGTATACTAACGCAGGGAGCAGGTGCCCTCAATTTAAAAAAAACAAAACAAAAAACTATTTGTCCTCAACAATGTAGCAACCACACTAAATTATCTGCAGACATACATAAATGTTTAGAGCTGAACATGCAGGTAGACGTCAGTAGGTCAGCTGTACTGAGGTTTATGAATATGCAAGTGACCTCTGCTTCAAGGTTTCCAGCTGTCAGAAAGTATAACTGTGTTGAGGTGAAAGCATTGTGCATGCACTGAGGGAGAAGAACTGGGTTTTATCGCTGTATTTCTAGCAGAGTTCAGTACACGTCAATTCTTTGATCTTTTTTTTTTTTTTTAAGATTTGACCAGTTCTGATACACTATCATTTCAATCATCAGTTCTATGATGAATTCTCTGATCAAGATCAAATGCACCGGGACTTAGCTGTTCTTCTTTTTAACCTTTAACAGATTTCGTTTTTGTCATGAATCTAGAAATAATAAAGTCAACTTTTTTCTTATTTTTGAGAAGCAATGATTTTACAGTACGGCGCATTCTTGCCTGAAAAAATCCCTCGCAAGAAATGTATGGTTCTAAATTAGGAGAGGTTTAACAGCCTCACAACTGGGGACTAAAAGGTTTAAACTCTTAATCTGGTTTAGACTGTGCGTGTCTACTGCCACTGCAGCTGACTCACCCTTGGGAGTCCACTGATTATTATACAGAAAGCCTCCTCAGACAAAGTCAGATTAATCTGCAAATAATTAAAGCTTGGGAAGAATAGCCTATTTTATTAATGAATACATCCCAAAACTATTTTGAGAATACAAACATGCATACACATCATCCATCTGCTAATTGATTTTAAAAAGCCAAATATA
The DNA here is from genome assembly GCF_910596095.1 of Thunnus maccoyii. NCBI lineage: Eukaryota > Metazoa > Chordata > Actinopteri > Scombriformes > Scombridae > Thunnus > Thunnus maccoyii. The sequence continues at coordinate 25,589,404 of NC_056537.1, read as the reverse complement.
AGAAGAGGTACATCTGTCCATATTATCATTATTATTATTACAGTATTATCAGCATGGTTAAGATGAGGTAGAACCACACGTAAGAATCAGTTCTATTATTATAAAAAACACTGGATCTGCACATATAGAACCAGGCAAAGCAGAGCAATAAATGGACCTGTGGCTCTTCGTTAGCATTGCTCAGGTTTCTATTCCCCGCAGTGTCCCACTCACAGCCATCCATTCCCAGGCCAAGGACTCCCATCCTCACAGTGATTAAATATATTTTTATGGATCTGAACTGGTTACATTGAACTGGAAATGCAATACTGTGAAAAAAAGACTGAAACATAAATAAGCAATATTTCAATCAGCTATTATCTCTATCAATCAGACACCACTGTAAAACATCAGATTATTTAGTGGAACCAACTAATATTTTGTCTTAACTTGAATATGTAATTTTTAAAATTTCAAGTTAAGTCAAGTTCTTCTGACTTGAAGTGTTTTGACTTGAAATGATGAGTTGAATGAATGTACTGCTGAACTCTCAGCAACTCGACTCATTACATTAAGTTTCTAAACAAACATGATCGGCATATTAGCAGATTTCCTAGCATGCATAGTTTGAGAGTTAAAACTCTCCAGATACTTTTCTTTTTTGTAGTTTGAATAAAACATACATGATGGAAAGTTCCTGTGTGTCTTTAATACATGTTAAGATAAGTCCTGGGTGTTTCTTTTAATAACAAGAAAAACACTGCAAACCTTGATGAAGGTTAGTATTGAATTCAGTCCCTACCCCCGTACATTCGTATGATAATAAGGTCACTGGGGTCAGTGTTGTACTGTGTATGACGAGAGCAACAGCAGCTTTTGTGTCAAATAAAAAACTGGCTCTTCAAAGTCTTCAAAAGAAAATATGAATGAAAACTATCTTTAATCTAAATTTGATCTACAATTTTCTAATAACTACCTGAGCAGTTCACTAAATTAACAGATTTAAATCCATCAAATGAAGCAAGGGTTTATACACAACACATCCTCATAAAAAACCCCAATAGTATCAGTCTAAAATTCAGGCCAGCAAAAACGACCTATAGTTACGTTTATGCCATCTAGCAGCCATAGTAATGCATTCCAGCTTTCCAAAACCGTTACAAATCACTGCTAAGAAATAATTATATTTTATGATGTGACTATGCTGTTGTTAAGGTCTGATTAGGTTTAGGCACAAAAACCACTTGGTTAGGGAAAGATGGTTTGGCTTAAAATGATCACTTAAAACGTGGTCCATACTTCCTTAAAGTTACACAACATCTCGTCATGGCAACAGTAAACACCATGACATTACGTCTTTTAAAAAAAATGTCCATTCCAACCCGTCCCCTCCTAATAAGGCAAAATCATCTTATCAAGTCACCTTATATTGACATTATCTGAACTGCTTCACTTTCCCTGGTCATAATTACTAAGGCCGCTAGCTAGCGTAAACATAACTATAGGTCATTTTCGCCGGCCTGAATTTCAGACCTATACTGTGTTTTTCTTGTGAGTACGGACTTTTTATACAACATGGAATATTTAGTCAAGATAACTTTTGATGGCATTAGAAGAACCATTCGTATTTGTTGATTTAACCTAAAACACTCATGTTTTTCAGTTGAAACAACATGTTACATTTTACAGTGTGGACATGATGAGAGACAGCAGAGCTGGTCTCCGGAAGAAAACCAGAGTTCCTCCTAACAAGTGCCATGAGATCATCATAATGATGATTATTATGGCACAGCTTAGGATGTGTCCTTTCCAACAATACACTCCTTCAGACGGTGTATTGTAAAACTATTAGGCTTTGGCAACATGCAGTATGACTGTCATGACAAAAAACTTGAGCAAACATGTACATTCAATTTTCTACTTAAATGTTCTTATTTTCATGTAAAATATTGGTTAACTACAACAGCTGAGCTTGCCTAGTGTTAAGCAGGTTGTGGAGAACAAGCATAGCTTAATCATGGCTCCCAGATGGGAAACTATAATTGCACAGGGTGAAAGCCAAGTTTGCAATTTAGTGTAAAACACAAACTTCCCATGAATACAACAGCCAATTACACTAAAAAAACTAATGTGTATAAATAGCCAAACAGAGAACGAGGGATAATTATGTGTGTTAAATAAATAAAAACAATAAAGATGAATAAACTAGCCATGGAAGCAACTCTAAATTGTTCCGAAATAAGTCGAGGTGTCCAATAACACTGGCTCAACAACAGAAGGATCATTTCCTTGACTTATGCCACAGCTTTTTCCCAGATGCTGCAAAACATTTTTCTCTTGCATGTTTCCTTTGTACTTTCCTGTACTTTGCATAAAACATTCACTCCCTTAACCAGGTATGAAAACAGGTATGTGAAACAATTGCTTCACTTCTCCAGAGAAGTCTGATTTTCTGATTTTCAAAGAGACGCTCATTTGCTGATGTCAAGTCGTTACCGCAAATTAAAAGCTCATTGAGCAGGCAAACATGCCAGCGAGGGTCCTGCCAACTCATCTGTTCATTCTGACAACCAGTATCCATCATTCACAACCAAACGTCTTAAACAGTAAAGTGTGAGATACACCATAATCTTCTACATAAATCTGATCTGTACTTGTTGGCCACATGCAATATATCACATACTAAACACTAACATTTTAGTTTAATTTTATTTCCTCGTGCTTGTACAGTTCAACTCCAGCTTTTTGAGTCACTTGTGAGCCCATTTGGGACGATAACCACAGCCACAGAGAATATATTTTATATATAAATGTATACTGCTGTGACACTGCGGGCAACAGACATTTAAAGCTGGCGTGCACGACTTTTGTTTCCCCCTTTTGGCAGTGAGAGTAATTACAAAAACACTGTCGACATGTGCTTATGTCATAGGCTCCGCCTACTCTGTCGCTACTGTTGCCGCTGTCAAATGGTGGATAAATTGTTTTGAGCATCACGCATCTCCCACAGAATGACTTGTTTTACTATCAGAATTTGATCCATCTGGTCTGATAACATTTGGAAAGTCTAGAAGAGCCACATGATTAAATTATTTTATCAGCATTCAAGTTAGCAGAGAGCTAACCAGAAGTTAGCCACTCTGTCAGCAGAAGTCTCTGGTGTGCATGCACTGCCCATAGAGCATGAGCAGTATGCATTCATCCGGCCAGCGCAGGGATATCTCCCCCAACACCAGATTTAAAAACTCTGTATACTGTGAAATACTGAGAGATTTACCTGGTGGTGATAAGCTTAATTAGCATTGTGTGAACTTGTTTGGCAAGGGCTTGAATGTAACAGGCGTTCATTTATATGTAAAAGTTCTGCACTGCAGGTTTAAGTCATTAATTTTCCGTCATGGATTTGCACTTCATTGAATAAATGAATGAATGGGCTCTGCAACAGTTGCAGGAAGAAATAAATGAAATCCTTATTCACCTAATAAGGGCCAGCCATCTGTGCTCTCACTGGGAAACTATGGTGGATCATTCCTTCGCTGAAATCAATAGCCTCTCAATGAGCTGCCGGTGGTAGATGCTAGCCCCTGAGGAGTATGAGAATAAGAGCTGCAGGACGTTTGGTTTAGGAGGTGACATAATGATAGCGACAATCGAGATCTATTCTCTCCAAACAACAAGGCTGTGTCCCTAGGGAGTGAGTGAGCCTGAATGGCAGGTACCCCAAGGCCTGCCTGCTTTCCTTCAGCTGTCATGAGGGAGAGTCATCAGCTCAATCAATCAAGTGGAGTGATGGGCGCACTGCATTAGCAAATGTTTCGGAGTAGTACTAAATGAGCAGCGGAGGCTGGGAGAGCACTGCACAAGTCATTTAATCTAGTGTTTAGTGCTGATAATGTATTTTTCTTCACACGAGTGAAGGAAATCTGCCAGCAGAGTAAGATAATTTCACTTCTTTCCCAGACAGAAATCAATTTGCCTCAAGAAGTTTCTTGATATAAGTGTCATTCTCTTCAGACCACAATTTGTCTTTTTACGAGATAATGGCTCTTGTTTCTAGAAAATAAAACATTAATCCTGACCATGAGGCTAAAAAAACTTGCTAGGGTCAATATATTTTTGGCAGTGAAAGACAGAAAGAGGGATGGTTTGAGGTTTCTGAGTGACAGTTTGTTTGAACAGTCGTGAGCCTCATGTGTCTGAAGGTTAGGGTCTTCATTGGGGACCCCAGCAGTCACTCACACAAAGGAAAACAAAGCTTGCAAGTCCGCGGCCCCGAGGATGGATTTTCTTAAACTGCTTCCAAATTAAAACAGCTGCTGATGTTTCCACCATGTGGTGGCAAGAAATGCGTCTACTGTACAGGCTGGACACGTTTGGAAGAGCCGCTTGGGAGATCCGGTGTGGTTTTGGAACCTCTTAACATCTCATCAGGTAAATGTTGTAAGACCCTTAGCAGCTGGAGTTCACAGTCAGGACAACACATGCTCACCACAGGCTGAAACAGATAGCCTCGAGGCCTTCGCAGCCACACTTAAGCAATCATGAATCAGACCTCCATTTAATGCCATAATGCTCCATCAGTCAGTCTTTCTCTTTTGCCAGCTCGGCTCTTTTCTCTTTTCTCGCTTCAGTCGCTTTCTTTTGCATACCCTCAATCTCTCTCAGATTAGAAATTTATTTTTCTTGAGAGCCTATTTAAGAAGTCTCATTATTCCGTCAGGGCAGCTGACAGCGCTTCTCCCCAGATCCTCAAACCTCAGGGGCTGGTAAAGGAAAAACAGTTGCGCACACTTTCTCCCAATCCAAACTTCCTTCCCGGATCAAAAATAAACTCCAGCCAATTGTGTGTATCCATCTCCTGCCGAAAAGGAAGACCTCACTTGGAAGAATAGCTGGAGGGGAAAGTCACACATGCGAAGGTCAAAGATGAGGAGAAACACCATGGCCACAGATACTGAGGGTCAGTGCTCAGCCAAAATAAACCACTGAAATCAAACCTGTAAACCATCATGATTCCATCAATCTGTCACCGGCGTGATTTTATTCATGATGACGGAGAGAGGGAGAGCGAGCTAGAGAGAGAGAGAGAGAACGAGAGAGTTGGCTCTGTCTGTGAAATACAATACAACACAAGCTGTTCTCCATCTGGAGAGATGTCAGACTCGTCTGCCTCGCCAAGACATGACAAGCTACATTAGGACTAGTCCATTTACACCTGATCTGATTCGATTTGATAATGCCATATACATATCTCTAAACACAAAAAATGGCCCAAAACCTCACTTAACATGAAAAATAAAATCTTTTATTTTAAACAACTCTGAATATGCTACAGGTGTAGCTGGTGAGGAAAAGCAAGGATATACAAAAATAAACAGTAGCAAAAAGCCAGTACCCACAGTAGTAACTTAACCTACATATATATCTGGTTTCATTCTTCAAATCCCACACAGCCATTTAGTGAAAAGCCCCCTAAGGCTGAGATTACAGCTCTGGATTGGATTCAACTCTTGCCCTCTCTCAGTGTAGCTATTTGATGAAAGGCTTGGCAAGGGTCACATCCAAGTGCGGTGGGTATTTTTTTTAAACTTACTTAAATGAAACTATATGAGAACCTGGGCCAGACTGGTCGTCTGGTTGTAAATAACCTGTGGTGTCCCAGAGGGTGGCATACTGCAGGCTGTTGTGCTTTGCACGCATTTCACAGAGTACTAAAACCACGCACTGGGTTCCCAGGGCTCAACAGTATCAATTAGAGGCAGCTTGTGAAAAGATGTGCTTCCTCCATTGCTGTGGTCTGGTCAGAGGTAGGAAGTGAGGGAAGAGAGGGAGGAGGAGGCAACTCCTACATCTGGGACTGTTCGGGTCCACAAGAATTCGGCCTTCAATCTGCTCCGTCAGCTTGTTTGTGGGTCCACAAATAAAGAAAAGTGCACTACAAAACACACCTGACAAGTATCTCCCAATTTCCTCTCTCTCTCTCTCTCTCTCTCTCTCTCTCTCTAAAGTGTACAATATTGTTCCCTTTCTATAGATATCTGCTCTCAAGTCCAACTCAGTGACTTAAGAGAACACACAGAATCAGAATAAAAGCCACAGGGGGCACATGTTCTCTTGTGTCCCAGTGTTACAAGCCCCAGGGGAGCAGCAGGTTACCCACAGTGGCTAAATTGGCCAGACCACACATCCTTCTGTGCTGAATCTGACTCACTTACCACACTTAAGAAACACCAGATACTGTAATCATATCTGAAAACCACTTAAACCACAAGAATAACACAGTCAGTAAAAATCCCAACACGAAGGAATTAACCTAAACCTGACAACAGAGAGAGGTTCTCAACCACGATAACTGAAAATTCTGCTCGATCACTTGTCTTCACTTGGCCCGGTCTTCACTGCCCTTGCCCAGTTGCCCCAGGCAACAGGATTAAGACCACTGTCAGCCATTTCATTTGGTCTGGTTGACACTGTAAAAATGTCCTCTGTATTTCTCAGTGGAGGATCTTCCACACAGGTGAATGCGTGTTGCTGCTGTTGCAATGATTTCATCAATTTTATCGAGACAATTAATAAACTGTGAGCAGCAATGCACACAAGACAGTACTATGAACAGCCAAATGAAAATGAAAGAGGAACAGAAACTTCTTCAAACTGTGAGAGGCAAAGCCTGGCTGATAAACAGGATAGTAACTGGGCTCTACAGCAGTATACACCACACTTTAGAAAATGTTTGTTCTGAAATGCCTCACAATGCAAAAATGGAAAGAGTGAAAACACCAACAGGACCATTAATGCTCCAATTATTAACAACTAACATGGCAACCATTCTGTCAGCTTTGCCAAACAAAAGCTGATGGCTGGTTTCCAGGCTGGCAACCAGCTCTAAAACTTGTCATGTCGCATTTCCTCAAAAATGTTGACTGACACATCATTTTTCCTGCTAAACATCCATGCCACCCAACAAGTTGAGCTACCATATTCATAACACAATTCAGCTTTTGTTAGCTCACTGACCGTCAATCCTCCGCCCTCCTTCTTCTGCTTCTCCACTTTGAAATGCTAACCAGAGCTTGTGCGACCATAATGAGTTCACCCAATTGGTTCTGACAGGTCTGGTCTGCAAAGCTGCAGCAGTTTTCTGCTCTGTTCAAACAGTGAACACTGAGGTCTTGCTTCTTTGTCCTACATAAACAACAGGCCACCACAACCAGGGTTTAATTCCCCTCTATTTGGGGACAAATGGTCTCCTTCATTGGGTCCAGGGAGAACAGAGGAACCTCACAACCCCTTCGTCTTACAATGGACAAAGGCATCGCCACTGAACCAGCCAACTTGTGTCATAACCTTATCGAAACGAGCCAGTGCTCCTTGTCAGAGAATAAGGCCACCGAGAAGGAGAGGCTTGGTGAAGAGGGGTAGCCTTCTCCTCTTCCTTAGTGAAAAGGGCAAACTGTAGCATCCTTGTTGGTTATGGGAGACAGGGGAGTTTTTGTTTCTAATGCCTCTGGGTTCTCTGCTTACATGTCGTGCCCCCTCTCATCCACGGTCCTGTTAATCCCATTAATATGAAGAGGGCCAAGAGCCTGAGAGTGGCCACGGCTTAAGAACCATCAGCCAGCATTAGCCCTCGAAATCCAAACCCTTGTCTAGACCCATTAACAACTTAGCCCAGCGGAGTCAAATCATTTGAGACCCATGTCTAATGATGGGAACATAACCTATACTTTTATAAACCTAACCTTTACCAGCTTGTACACACCTTGAAACCATTGTTGACAGGAATGCACAGAGCTGACACGCCAGATGCATCACATTATTTTATTATAAATCCCACTAATCTCATTTTGTTGGTCAAACAGCACATTTTATCCATCATTTTGACTCAGTGTATTCCTTGGCAGCTCCAATGCCTTTCTCACATTATTGAGTAACTGTGTTGAACGTCTGCCATGCAATACTGACCATGTGAAGGATTTGCTTTTTGGATAATTCAGTCCGGTGTTGCACATTATTCCCATTTAAGGCGATTATTATCGCTGTGTGCGTGTGTCTGTCTGTGTGGAGGATACTGTACGTGTGTGTGCTGCTATAACCACATGATGTATTAGGGGAGATAATCTGTTGGCTTTTAATTAAATAGCCAGGCTAGGAGACTGAGAATACCCAAAGAGGACTAAGGTTAACATCTTGTGCAGTGCAGCAAAGACAATCTCTAATGCCTCAATCCACCACCAGGCAGCTAACCCGACATCTACATATGGCCCATTTCTCATCGCACTGCATACCAGTCGGGTGATTACAAAGCATCAGAGTCTGATTAATGCAGCTTTGAAGCAGCTTGCTCTGGCCTGGCTGGAGCACAGCAAGGGCTTTCAAGAAATGGTGGGCATGGTGGCTGCTAATGAGCAACGCTGAATCCCACAGTAAGGCCACTGGCCTGGTATATCACGGCAGCATATCACAAACGGCAATCAGCTGAAGCAGACAATCCCTGGAGTGATTCAGCTTTTTACAACCTGCCAGGCATATTCAGTTTCATCCCAAGGCAGATAGCAGTGTGCTCCAGTAATCAAAGGGAGTTTGTAGGGTACCTTCGGCTCCACGCTGTGTGATCGGCTCCACATCAAGCTATCACAGGTATTTAAGACTGATGTAATGTATCATGTTTCTCAAGAGGCAAGACAGTATCTGAGCCTGGAGGTTACCAGTGGTATCCAGTGGCATTGCAGGAGCACGCTCTATTGTCATGTATGTCATTCAGGATTACTTAAAAACTTGGACTACGATTTAGTGGTGCTACCATGCTTAGAATTACATCCTGCTACTGTTCATACTGATTTGTGAACAGTAGCAGGTTGTAGAGATAATGTTTAAACACTATAAAACAAAATCATGAAAAAGGAATGGCAGATATATGAAGAGTTATCCCGTTAGTTGGTCTGGTGGCTGAAAATGAAATGTCAATTTGTTATTAGAGAACAAAATATACAGGACTTTTTGAGCCTGGTATACATATCAATATCTGAGAGTTTTAAAAAAAATCGTGGCCAAGATACATTTTTAAAAAATAAACACATAATATAAACAACATTTTTGATGAAGGACCCCTTAAATTTTTTAAACATGGCACTTTTGGTCCCTTTCTTTTGAATAGTATTCTATAAAGTGTTTTGTGCTTTGAAGAATATGATTCCCCAATAGTGCTTCTTCCCTTGTTATTTATTGTTTGTTTTATTGTTTGTTTATTATGTAAAAAGTATTTATTGTGTAGAAAGTCGTACAAAGTGTTGCAAGTAAACCAGGAAATGATATTTCCTCTTCTCTGTGGGAAATGAGAACATTTTCAAATCCTCTTTGACTTGCAAGAGCAGTGAGAGTTCACCATAGGTCACACCCACCAACACACAGATGACACAGTGGAAGCTGCCATCCAACTCTGGGCCACACAGGAGTCCGCAGGGCTAATTTAACTGTTTTGACAGTTACTGAGAAACCTGGTGACCCAGACTGGAAAGGTAGGGAGAAGGAAGCCCACAGTTAAGCAATAGGAATGCAGTGTTCTGCTACAATGTGTGTGTTTCCATGCTTTTTTTTTTAACATGTTAGGAAATGCTCCAATAAAACACTTTCTCAAGTTTAATCTGCATTGCACATTTTCCAAATATTACAGGTATTTCAGATTTTTCCTATCTGCCCTCACCACAGGGAATGCAACACAAAGGCCAACATTTTCATTGAACTTCAGGAGGAGTAATTCAATAACCAAGATACAGTATAATGAAGTCTTATTCTAAGCCTTATGACAGTCAGGGAGAAAAAGAAGCATCATATCTAGTCAGCTGTTTCCTATTGACCTAAATATGAACTCACTCTATCCAAGACTCTGATGCTTCAAGTAACTCTGTAGGGTTTTGTGGGTAAGGGGAGCAACTCACAAACATATTAGAACCCCTCATTAATGCTATTTTTAGAAACAAATGCATTTCTGCCAGGCTGGCTTATCTTGCAATTGTGGCGAGGATGAAAATAACAATTTCTACCCTCAACAGCTATCTGTTGGAAAATGAGAGCTTAGGAAAATGGAGATTCAATCTATCTGTGGTTAGACACTGAGCTGATCTTTCCGGGCTCGTTTAGCTCAAGTAAAGATGGTCACAGCGACAGTAATTCTCTATAATGTCTATTTCTGTGAAATGACTAGATGGCAGCAGATTAGCTATTGTGTCTGGAATATTGAGGCAACATGAGAGAAAGCAAATCAGAATGACAATGTTTGGTTTGTTACAGAGGCACATGTAGCAGCTACTGTGTCTAGAATGTTAAAAAGTCTCAAGTTGGCACCCAGTAATTGTGTATAATCTGTAAACGGTGCTCACAAATCTCAAAACACCCTCTTCCGCTCATCTGAGAAAATCTATTAGAGAAAGCGTGAGGGCTTCACTATTGGGCAGGATGCCTCCCACATCTCCTTCCTCTCCTGCCAATGGGTTGTACTCCCTGGTGGTTTGAGGGAGGAAACACAGAAACATCAAAGCTTCCTCTTCCACACAACAGATATACCTCTCATTGAGAGGTCACTACCACAATGGTCATCAGTATTTGTCACCGTTTGTTTGTCTTTTTAATTTGATGTTTATTAGGAAAAAAAAAAAAGATAATATGACTGTGCTCCAGTCATGAGGCCATTTTCACTGACTCTATTACGCACTCTCTATGTCATCAGAGACTTTGATGTCTCCATCCTGGCAACTGCAAGCAAATACATCCTCTATTTGAATCCACTTCAAACCTTCCCCTCCAAACTGCAGAAGGAAGAAAAACCCTCAACTGCTCACCAAACGAGACCATCTGGAGGCAGTCGTTGGATGATGGGGCTGGAGGCCTAAAAGGCTTTGGGGGGCAGTTGGAGGGGAAGGCAGACATAGAAAGAGAGAAAGAGAGAGAGAGAGAGAGAGAGCGGAGCAGCTACGTCTACCAAACCATGTCGTGAGTCCCTCTCTGCAGGCAGGACGTTAATTACAGGGCACAGACAGAGAAAGCCTGACTGGGAAAAAAAGCGGAGATACTCAGACTGCTGGGTTGCCGCCCTTGGGCCCTCAACATAACCGCAACGCTAACCAGCCCGTCCTACAGTACAGGGCACGAGAGCAGGGTTCCAGATCACTGCAATGACACACAGAGCCAAATAAGAGGCAGCCATGAGTGCAGACAGCGGCACAGACTAGTCCACGTCAGGTCAGGTAGGCCAACGCAGGCTGGTCTGCACCTGACAAGGACCACACAGAGCCTCGAAATTGGTAACATAAGCTACACGAAGGCTCAAATTAAGCTTTTGGGACATTATGTGTGATATTTATGCACTCAGGAGAACAAGTGCACAATGCAGACAACTGTCTTTGTTATATGGTTGCGATTTTTAATAAGTAATCAGCCTACTTTTTTTGCAATAAGAGGCAAACAAAATCAAGACTTGAAAAGGATGCTGCCTACAATACATGATAAAAATAGAATTCAATTAAGCAAAAATGAAAAAAAAAAACCCCACAAAAAATAAATAAAGGGAGATTCACTTCTGTTTTTTTCCATCACTGGGTTGGTACCATCATTAAACAACATGAGTCACTGCCCAAAGCGCTGTGTGGCTGATTTGCCATCATCGAGTCGAAGATCCCATCTAACTGCATCAGCATTAAGTGTTTGGTTCTGCCTCCGCCCCGACTTCTCTAATAAAGCTTTCGGGGCATGGAGCATCGACTCGCCTTTTCCAAACTGTCTGAGTGTTATAAATCATCGCCCATGCCCGGGGAGGCTGCGTCCTTCAGCGTGAACCCGCAACCTTCACACATCCTCACACAGTCAAAGCTTTACGACATCACACGAGGGCAGAGAAATGAGGTGGGTGCAGTTCATCACATCCATCAGCTCCTGACAGGGAACGATAATCCATAAAACCAGTGTGCGTGGGTTGAGCACTCTCAGCTGAAATATACCTTGAAAACAGCTCTGTGTTTTCAACTGTGTGATGGGGGGAAAAGTATGCTGCCTTTCTGACTTCACAACTGGTACATTTACCTTGCTTAACCTGTGACACAACAGCTTTTCAATTCACACAATTTAAGAAGTGTTAAGACCGCGTGCGAACATACACGTGTCCACCTACAATCAAGCTAATAATGCACTAATGCCTTCACCAGGTTTTGCTGCTATACTGCCGTGCATGCAAGCTTACACAGCAAGTCACAGAATATTGCACCAATATTTCTCCTCTGACATTTATCTGGGCTCTCCCATTCCTTCACTCCGTCCTAACTGTAGATTATAGTAGCAAAGATATGAACTATGTGACATATGATTCCCATTTTCCAGTGCAGGTGTCAAATCCATGTATGTGCTAATGATGAGTGTGTCCAGGGGAGTGACAGGAAAAGCTCCCCAAGGCAATTTGGCACCGCAGAGCAGGCCACTCTTCCAGGTTGTCATTTTTATCGAGGGAGGGGCGGTGAGTGACTGCAGGGTCAAAAACTGCCTTGTATGAGATTTTTTTTTTTACAGCCTAGAGGATAACATTAAGTAAACAGTTTTTTGTTTTTTTTTTGACTGTGACCTCCTGACGGCCTTTGTTATTAAGTAAGGAATGCGTAAAGTTTGCTCAAATGAATGTGTAACCAGTGAACCTAGCTTTGATAAGAAGTATCTGATTAAGAACACGCAATGTCACTTTTTTTTCCCTCGAACATTCCCTTTGAATAAACAGGAAGAGAGCAACAACTCGTTTTGTATTCCAGCGACGTAACAAGACTACCAGCCAATCGATTTCAAATCCTCAGGTGTCTTTTATGCCAGTTCTTTAGCCCCTAGCCATTTCACACACACACACACACACACACACACACACACACACACACACACACACATGCCACGATCTTGGATCTTAACTTTTAATCACTAGCTGAGTTAAACCAATGCACTGTTTTCACAGCCAGGAGCAAAAGGGAAGCACTATCTGTCTTCTCCCTGAAAAAAATCAATGCTGCACCGTGCCAAATCATCCATATTTAATTCCTTTGTGACTATTTGTCATAAACATCCAATGGAAGGCAGTTTCTGTTTTTTTGGGTTTTTTTTTTTTACATGCACACTAAATAAAACATCAGCTGTAGGTGTTTATTTTTAAGCATGAGGCTTTACGTTCTGTAATACTGGTGTCCGCTAATGTCTTCAAGAAATAGACGAATTTATGAAAAACATGAAAGATCCATTTAATTGCTATCAGATTCACAGTCAAAATAAATCTTTTCTACAGTCTGCAACCCTGCAGTTTGATTCATCGTCATTCACGCATTCAGTGTTTTCCGTGATGACTCCTTTACCCTCACCATGTCACATCAGCTTTTTCTCTTCACAAATGCACCATTAGCAAGTTAGATCAATGTGTGTGTGTGTGTTTGTGTGTCTCCAGGACTGCTTCGCTTAACAAAATTATATATCTCTTTTGCCCCCGCCCTTCCTCTATCTCTCTCCCCCAGTGGAGCCTGAGGGGACAGGAGACGGCTGCTAATTGCACGCTTGAACCAAACACATGGTGTTAAAAAACAGATAACGCCGGATGACAGATAGCCCGCAATGAAAAACATGTCAGAGACACAACACGTCAGAAAAATCTTTTAAAAATCCCTGGCTGGGATTGGAGAACTCCGTCATTCATCTGTTTCGTAAGAAACCTAACTTGGACCAAACTCATATGGTAATAAATAACATTATTGTTAACATCTCTTCACAGAATAATCAGGGTTTGGCTTTCTGTCTTCCATTAAAACTTGGAAGCTCCAGCAGCCACACAGCAGCCGCCTCTGCAGCAGATGCAGTAGCCTCTCACCTCTCCACCGTGCTGCCACTCCCTGACAGGTTTATGGAAACAGAACACCATCCTTCTTACACAGAAGTGCCTGAATCATCTGACCTGAGTGCAAAGTGCAAAGGCACAGCGACTGCACCACGAGAAAAGTATCTCACATTCTGCTAAAAAGGCCTCGGGGAATGTGTTACGCAGGAAGTGTTCTATATACACAGCAGTAAGCGGAGTTGTAAAGGAAATACACCACCAGATGATGCGGAGGGGGTAAATGTACTGTTTGTTCTCTAAGCTGTATCCTCTGGGTGTGTTTTAATATTCGCAAACACCTGTCATGAATAAACAGACTGTCAGTAATAAAGGACTATAAACTGCACCATATTCTGTCCCAAGGAGGTGTATTTCATCCTAATATCTATAAATATTAGGACATTATAAAATAAACTTGTATAGGCTATAGCACGATAGGAAGATGATATAGTGATGGCAAGAAGACGACGATGCCTCTGACCTACATCATGGCTTGGATGGTGAATAAATAAGCCTGAGGCACTGACAACCGTTCAGCCATCAAATATCAAAAGGCCAGCTATGAGTAATGCATTACCCTGCATTACAGCGGCTGAACCAACGCTCGCTTTCTCAAACCGACGGTTTCCAGTGGAGGGTGACAAGTTGGAGCCTATTTTTAAAGTAAGTTAATAATAAAATACTTTGATCAAAGTTTCAGTAGGCTGTACATTTGGACGAGTTTGGTCAGGGACATCTGCTGTGGAGTGAGAAGACATTTCTTCTCCAGAGATCAATTATTTCCTCAGCACAACTTAAGTCTTGGAGTATCTCCACACTCTGGAGACTGCAACACTTTGCACTGAGGCATCCAAGCACACTGCTGATGTCACTGCCCATCCTATGGAAACTAATTGTAATCCCACAAAGATATTAGCCTACTACATGGATGCTGCAGAAGTTTTATGGTAATTGCATAGGAAATATTGATCCATAAAGTGAGTACGGAGCTGATTTTGAAGTTATAAGAGCACTGTACTACAGATAGAGAAACAGTAGGGCATTTCGATCCCTCAACAGCCCTTCAAAGCACCATACTTTATTGATGAATTGATACTTGCCTTCAGGCAGGCTGCTTGTTCTGTTAATGGAAATGCTCAACTGCTGTAGCAGTGAAATACTTCTCACTCAGAGTTATGCCAACATAATGAATGAAGCCCATCATGATGTCTGTGCTCTTGTGCAGAACTGATAGGGTGTTGGTGAGGAGAAACAGTGGAGACAGTGACGTTAGTAATACGGATCTGGGTGTCATTCATTCATCCAAGTACCTGTCATCGTAGCAGAAATCGGCGCCCAGAGTGTTGACATACAGGACCAAAGCCACGGCGCCGCACAGCAACTCTGCAAACATCTCTCTGTCTCGCACACACGCGGGGAAATGATGATAATAATATTAAAAAAAAAAAAAAAAAAAAAACATAAAAAACGAAACACGAGAAGAAGAAGGATGCAAAGCGAGACAGAAAAAGGCAGCGGATCCAGATCTCTATTCCCTCTCAGTCCCCGTCTTTGTCAGGATGTTTCTGCGAAAACAAGTCCATATTCTTCCCCCCATCATCCTCGCTGAAGTGCACAGAGTGGATAATCCATAGCTGGCTGTCTTTCTAACCCATGTTGGGTCTGAGCTGCACAGCGTTTTATCCTGCTGGGAGTTGGACAGAGAAAAAAACAAAAAAAAAAACAAAACACGAGCAGCGTTGACTGAATGTGTGACAGCGCGCCGCACGCCTTCAGAGGAGGATCAGCGCTCTGACGCTCAGCGGCCGCTGCTGGATCAACGTCGTGATGGAGATGACGTCAAGCTAACCGCAATCACACACGCAACTTCCGGTTAAACTTTCGAAGCAAAGCGTGTTGACCAATGCTTTATTAATACAACCAGAGTCAAATTGCAGATAAACAACAACAACAACATTAACAACAACAACATGTAAATAGTTCCTTCCTGTTTTATATAAAATCATGTGTATGTTTTATTTGACGGTCTGTAATTAGCTACTCTAAAATGAAACAGAATACAAAAAGATAAAGGCTAATAAAAATATTTTTATAGGTTTATCTGTATTCCAGTTACTATAAGCTCAAGCTCATTTATTTGGGTGATCATACCGAGACTTGTGGTCCAACTTTATTCACTTTCTGATTAATTCTGGCCTTTAGTTTGGAGAAAAACTGTACACACTTCCGGTTCCAATCACTTTATCTCTGACTGTTTGACGGAAATTGTGATCCAAACGCATGTGGTTAGATCTTTGGTGCATGCGCACTACCCTTGATCCAGAGATGGGGGATTAATGACACTAACATGTAACGGTCACTGTGCAGTACCAGCAGTCCATGATATGAAGATGGTCCTCAAAGTAAAGTCAGTCAGGTGGATACTGTGGATTGCCAAAGCATGATCATGAATCTTTGATTTGATTTCACCAGCTGGCTGTTTCATTCCTTAGGGGTTAACACCATAATGAATGCAATATTCTTTCTATCAGTGCCACATATAGAATAAATATGGAAAATCTGATTTGTGTCTCTTACTCCTTAATGAAGATACATGATAATTAAAGAATACCCCCAGGATATATAAAGTACAGCAGCACAGCTGAAAAATCACACAGTGTGTTCTGAATTATTTTAGTAAATCCCACAACTTTTACCATAATGCTGATCTGGCTTCAATAAACTCAAAACAAATGATCACAGCTGTAGGAGACAGCAGCTACAAAAGGAACATTGTGTGTATTTGCTTTGGCTTCTGTTCATTGAAAAAAAGAGAGAAAAAGGTTGAAAATTCACAGTTGCTTATTTAAAGCTACTTTATAGTCTGCTTTTAGCTGAAAGTATAGTTTTGCGATCCAAAGAGAGTGGACTTCTTTCAGGGTAGGGATTTTTTTCTTATAAGAGCACAGACCACTTTGATTAAAAAGATAGGCTGATTGAATCATAAAAGGAGAAATATTTTCCTTTAATTGATATGAAGAATAGGTGACATGTTTCATCACATTAGTCCCTGAGAAGCTCTCCAGGGTCATTCGAGTAATTACTTTCTATTGATTTAAATCTGAGCAGGTTAAACATGAGTACACACAGTAGCTGGCCAGTAGAGGGCTCACAGTGCATGATATCTGTGGGGAGACTATACAAGACACACATTTCTAAATGCAACTAAATGCATGTTCTTAAATAAATACAAAGTTGTTCCAATTATAATCACCGGTTCTTCTGTTCCAAAATGACTCTGATATAATAAAATAACAACAAAATTAGTGCACTTTTTCATGATTGGTAACTTTAATGTCTGCTTATTATTACATGTTCCTAGATTTGATCTTGGATCATCAATTTCAGGATCAACTGATGAACAACATGTTTTCATTTCCATAATCTATTTAAAATCAAGCTCTTATTCATGATTGTTCAAATGTTCTTGGACCACTTTCAATGGAGGATATTGCTCAATATAAAGACGTAAGAGACCAGCGGCAAAGAAAGGAGAAAAAAAAAGGAATAATTGTAAATGTGCTCCACAGACAAAGCAAGTAGCCTGGCCCACTGCATATTGATTCAGGGTTGTTTCAATAGACAGACCCCATCTGTCGGGGCAGACTTCAATGTAGCCTTTCACGGGACAGCAGCAGGACACTATGATGTAACACATTTCAGGAATTAATTAGAGTGATCAGAGCAACCGGCGCAATGCTGTTTCTTCCAGTCTACAATTCATGAGGACTGATGAAATATCCAAACATAAGGAATCCGACCCTATTATCATCAGGTTCAAGAGATGTTCACGTGTAATATCACTGTTCTTTACTGAATTAAAACAAAACCAAAAAACCCTTTCTGATCCAGTAACGTGATAATTTGATGAGCTGCAGATCAAATTATTCTTTTGTTGTTGATTATGTTCTGCAGTTATGTTTCATGCATGTAGCTGCTGTACTTTTAGTACAATTTTGAGATGTTTGCACTTCACTTGATTATTTTCATTTGACGCTACTTTATACTTCCATGTCTACAATAATTTTGCAGTAACTTTACTAGACCTGAAATAATATATAATAATAATTATTCAACTAGCCAATCCACTGAAAATTAATCAGAAACTATTTTCATAATGGATTAATCATTAAAGTGATTTTTCAAGGAAAAATGCCAAAACATCACATAGTTGCAGTTTCTCAGCTCTACTTTGTTTAATGTGTAATCAATTAATCAAGGAAGATTAATCTATAATGGACATTACGAAACAGTAATGGAAATTAGGTGCTCTCATATACCTTATAGATTAAAATATGGCATACAAAAAATATGATGAGCTTATAAAATATGATGCATTGATATAAATGAAACCACCACCCACCCATACTGCTTACATGTTAATGCATTTGCAATAATAATCCATTAATATGGGTAATAAGATTGTCTATTGTTAAGAGGATCCCCATTAGCTCCCACTGATGTGATTACTAGTCTCCCTGGGATGTGTTAATACACACATAGGTTATTAATATTAATATAGATAGGACTAGATCTGTACATTAACAGTTATTAAGAACAAAAATAGCATGAGACATATACAATAAAACAAAAATGAAAGAATTAGCAACATGGTCAGTTTAAAAAAAGAATGAAATTGGTACATAACCCAAAAAGACACATGTTAGATGTTTACATCACACCACATTAACTAATATAATAATAACGAATAAAACACTGACTGGGGCCATTCAGCCACATAATGAGTATTTTTTCTTTTAATACTTAAAGTACATTTGGCAGATAATACTACTGTAATTTTACTTAGGTAAATGTTTGAATGCAGGACTTTGACTTGTTAGTAAAGTATTCTTACATTGTTGAAGTTCTAGTTTTTTCCTAAGTAAAGAATATGAATACTTCTTTCACAACTAACCTCTGAATCCTTGTGTGGATTTATCATAAAGTGACAGTTCAACACAACTAACTTCTGTTGTGTTTTATGGACATTACCAACTTGAAATGAAAGAAGTGAAAGATAATGGATTGAGGGAAACGAGTTACTTACCTTTTCTATAGTAGTGCAGTTAAATCACTTATTGAATAAAATATAATTTATTGTTAGAAGTTTTTGTATGGGAATGGGTATACTGTACAATAGGATAAGTTCTCAGCTCTGCACATGAAGTGTCTACCAAAGTGAAAACATGTGTATGTATGTATGTGTGTGTGGGTGAATGAGAAAAGGGGGTGCATGGGTGTTTTGCCTGCATGTGACAGAGGAAGACCTCCCTGAATGTCTTTGGATCCTGGACAGTCTGCAGGAATTACAGGGACACTGCTCTGGCTGTTAGATAATTACATGTTCAGACCCACGTCTGAGGGCAAAATCACTTCTGCATGGAAAAAACGAAGAAACGTGAATGTGGTCAAACAGAAAGTGATGCTTAATGCAGGCTCTCTTACATATGGCTTTGCACAAATCCAAGAGACTTAATCTACTTTGTGGGTGTTTTGGAGGAACTGACACTCAGCAGAATATTAAACAAGAAAACTGATAAATATCACCAGCCTGTGATAATTGATAACTTGCATTACAACCAGAGATGCACACAGGAAGTGTTTTATGACAGGCCAAGATGAAAACAGAAATACTGTCGCCACTTCTCTCTCCTCATTTCCTCTCCATCTTCATGATCTGAGCCCCCTCAGTCTGTGCTCCAGAAGAGAATAGCAGCCATCAGGAAAAACATGAAATCATCAGTTTGAATGTTCATCTCGACACAGCTTACTCAGCAGTAAACTATCACTAGTAAATCACTTTTCATTCCAGAGCTGATGGTGCAGCCGGAGAGAACATAATGCTGATAGACAGGCTGAGTGAAGGTGGAAGAAACATGCATTCGTCAAACAAGAAGCAATGGCATTTCATTAATATAATTTGTCTTCTCTTTTTCATTAGGGAGTTAGTTTGTCTGTCTGTGTGGCAGGTCCATTAACTGTTATGGGATTGGAAGAGCAGAAAGTCTGATGGACCTTCTGCTATGTGTTGTATGGAGCATTGGTATCATTTGAGAGAAAGGTCTTGGGAGATTCAGACTGGTTGTAAGATGTTAAGAAGGCTTTATTGAGCGTGATTCTTTCAAATACACATTGAGATAACTGCTTGTGCACACATATACACACACACATACATCCTATCTCCATCACATCTCGGTGTGCGATGGCGCGTGGAGAACAACATTTCCAATTTAAAAAGCAATTAAATTCTGAGCAGAGAAGTGAGCAGAGAATCTGCAGTATTATCAAAGAGCCCAACTCTATTATCTTCAACACGAACTTGCCTAAATCAGAGATACATGACCCAATGTTCTCTCTTTGGCTCTTTTAAAAGAGCTGCACTACTTTTTAACCCCCTTTAAGTAACCACCACCATTTTAGGAGTCCATCAACACACTCTGCGTTAGACTCCTGCTTTGAACCCCGATGCCCCCTGCAGCAGCAGCCACACTGCCGTCTCCCTCTCAAGTCTAACCAGACAGGGATAGTCTTGATCTTTGGCAAGGAACGGAGTGCTGTCTTTTCTCTTTTAAGTCATATAAGTTCTGGGGCAGATTCTTGTTATTTGCCAGGTAAAATTAAAGCAAGCTGGAGTGCGTAAGCCATGGATAACTTTGATTTTAACCTTTCTTTTCCCACACATCAACAGCCTCTTCGACTTATAATGTAAAGTCATATGCATCATGAAGCTCAAAAAGATCAGTGTAGTAAGTTTTAATAGACAGCAAAAGGAGAGAGGGGGATTATTTATGGTACAAAGACAGAAACTGAAGGAAACAATGCCTGCAGGAACACAATGCCAACATTTCATCTATGAAATGAACGCTTTCCACAGTGTATTTCAACACGTTGTATGAAACCTGTTATATTAAATGTCCACTTTAATTTTTGTTATCATTAGCTATGGACGGTTCAGTAACATTCAATTCTTTTTGATTAGGCACCAAATTCTCTACAGGATAAAAATGCCAACACAGCAGCAGCCTGCTATAAATAAAAACAATAGATCCTAAAGTAAAGTTAAGCGGGAGCCCAGCATAGCCAAGAACTCCCATCTGTTTATGCTATACAGACATAAGCATTGTCAGAGGAATGTTGTGGCTTTTTACAGAATACCATTTTTTCCTGTTAACTCAACCCAAGGAAAGGGGATAACTGCAAATGATCAGGAGATCACTGTGGCGATGGTGGCACGCTGCCCGCAAGTGTATGGATAACTCTGCCAGCCCATAAGCGTCCTGCCAGCCGCGCGCCTGTGTCCTTTTCAGCACAGTCACAGGCACAAGAGCACTCATCTACATAACCAAATTACCCGGAGCAAGGTCTTTCCACGGATGAATCAACATCTCCACTCCAGAGACAATCACTGAAACCTCTGTTATTCCTAACCTATGCCTCCATAACCCACCACTGGCAACTGGCAGGTTCCTAACTCCAGTGCACAATCTAGATTCATATCAGACCCTTTACTTTTAAACCTTTAAAAGCTACAAAAATGCCACCCCTCGGACAGTGAGTGGCCTTTAGCTGACAGCGTTTCCATAGAGCAAATTGTCCCGCTGCTGCAATAAGCTTTGTTTTTGCTTGAGAATGTCCTTCAGATATTGGATATAGCCAGACATGACTTTCTTGGAAACAGATTTGAAGACATTCTAGTGAATCCTTTGCTCTAACCCTCAACAAATAGTCAATAAAAATGTGCCCTGTGGTCTATAAACAAGTGAAATAAAACAGAGATTGTTAAAACATAAGAAAGAAATATTTAAAGTTATCCACAAAATGCAAGCAGTTGATGATTATCTGTAAAAACAGCAAACTACAATGTGTTTGATCTGTAGCAACAACCTGTACTATAAACCCTTTAAATGATTATTTTAATGAGACCCAGTGGACTGCTTAAGTGTATCTAGCACATCTCTATGAATATGGTCAATGAGAAAATGTTTACAGTCTTTTTAATGAACACACAGCTCCCTGAACCTGTCCCAGCAACCTGAGCAGGCTTTAAATCCCAGGGCTGTAGTTGTGCACACATGCACAAAAACCAGTATGTACGAAGTGTCTGTTTATAAGAGCATAGGTTTATGCACCGGTTGTTTTTTGATGTGTAATATTTGGTCCTCAGCCTGAGTGCCTCTGATGAGAACCGCAGCTGATCTGGGCTAATGTGTTCAGCAGACAATTGAAGAGCGGAGCCCAGTCGAGGGATCCTTTAGATGTCAGCTCAGGTCTCCTCTGCTTGCTCCTCCAGCTCTCCGCCTCGACTCCTTTGGTAAGTGCACGCCAGAGGAGGGCTAACTACAGTACGAATAAAAGTCTTGCTGATGTTAAGGAATTGTGTATTTTTTTTATGTCATGTCTTGAGACAGAGTTAGACAGAATTACACGGCCGCTGGTCATGAGTCTCTTGGCTCCGCTGCAGTTTGGCAGATGTTTGAATGAGCAGTTTTCTTCAAGATGACATAGAGGAAGGAAATGAGGGCGCATGTTCATGAATACCCCAATCACTAAAAATACCACCAAGGAAAAATGCATACATCTCATTCTGCTTTTTCTGCCATGAAAAATTGTCATGACTGAAATTCCATTTAAAGTCCGTGTGAAGCAATAATAAATGTGTTCTGAGTTTTTCACCAGAGAAAAATGTGTTATTAACCACCCAGCCGAATTTGAATGATTAAAAAAATTGGCAAGTATATAAAATTAGGTTTCAAAAACATGGAAAAACAAGCAGTATTCTGAGCTCTGAAACACCGGGAGCATGTCCACTGAAGATGCTGAAACCACGCCCCAACTTAACAGTCTCTGAGCCTGCAGAACTCCCTAAAATGTATAACATTTAAAATAAAGTAACACTAGGAGCAACCAATCATCGTTATGTTAAATTGTCATTTTTTAAAATTCTGTTGAGGTACCGGGCTCAACGAGGCAGATACAACAGTTAGTGACTCTGGTAAGACCAGAGGTGGGGCGTGGAGGACTGTGCATTTATATTAACAAAGCTTGGTGCACGGACAATGCCATCGAAGGCACTGCTAACCTAGAATATCTAATAGTTAAGTGTAGACCTTTCTGTGTGCCCAGAGAGTTTACATCTACTGTTGTGACTGCAGCATACATCCCCCAGGATGCTAATACTAAGCTTGCAATTAAAAAATTCCGTGCTGCCATTAGCAAACAACAAACTACACTCCCAGCTGATGCCAAGGTGCTCTAGTTCTTATATAAAGTTAGGGGAAGGGTCATGCTTGTAACGCCTTTACGTCATTGATTCACCATTTCAGGCCTGCCCAAAAAATCCTGAACACAGAAATGGTGGATAGCAGTTTAACAGTCTAACTCCTCAGTTCAGGACTACATAGTTCACAGTCTTTTCACACTTTCAGCAAAAGAAATCTCTGATTTTCCTTTACATGGATTTTCAAGTTTTTGAACTTGAGGGCTCATTCTTGACCTTGCAATTAAACTTTTGGTAAAAACATCTCAACACAAAGTCCACTTCTGAAGCTCTCAGCAACATTTAATGGCCTGTCTCAGTGGATGGATTTGCTCAGTTGTCATGGAGATGGTTTAGTTATCATGTGACAAAAACAGGTGTACAGCAGGAGAAAGATCAAGGAGGCCATCCACATCTAATGCCAGAGACCATCCTTGAACAGAGACAGGCTACGCTCCCCTATCTGCCCCGATTCACAATCACCTGTAATCACTTAATCCAAACTAAACTCCAGGTCACGTGATAACAAACTAAATCATTTCCATGACAACTGAGCAACTCAATCAACTGATGAAGGCCATGAGATGTGGCTGCAAGTTTTGCAAACACCAAGTGGACCTTTTGTTGAGAATTTTATGCATGTGGATGTTTTCACTTATTAAATGTGGGTGTACCACAGGTGTGTAGGGCCTTTGAAACAGCAACTATAATCAATATTTTTTTAATAAAAATGAATCAAATGACTGTGTAATGTAAAAGGCGTTGCTCATAGTGACGGACCTGCACCTGACCAGCTAATGTTACTTCAAAAACCCAATGAAGACCAATAACTCCCATTGTTTTACCTTGTAAGTCATCCAGAGGCTTGGAGGAACAGTGGCACAGAATGGTACCAATCCATACACCCTTCCCTAATCCCTTTGTGAACAACAGTGAGGTCCTGTTAAACTTGCAAATGAATTTATATTAGCTCAGAGTAGCCAAAGATCATCAGACAGACTGAATCACAAAAGCTTTTTGCAAGCAAGAACTTTCAGGGAAAATCAGTTAATTGAATTGCATGGATTACTGGAAGATGTTACTGGCAAAGGAGGTTTTATTGTCTGTCGGATGCCAATTATCAGTCAAATCAATTTTATCAAGATGTTCCCCTAAATGTCATTAGCATAGAGAACCAGCTCAGACTGCAGGCTTTGCACATAAAATCAAAATCAAATGTGAAGCCCACAGAGTGGTTTCATGGTGTGCCTTGCATCGGCAATAACCACTCCGTCGGTGCACTCCTACACCGTAAACATGCTGTTTGATTTATAGTGGAGTGAGCACATAGTGGAGTGGGACTAGTCACTGAATGCTAATGTGCCAAAGTTAAGCCTTGCATGCAAATTTCTTCCCCCTCTTGCATTTGCCAACACACTTCTCACATTATTTCTCTTTCTCTTTTGTGCTTACTCCCCTGCTCTCGCTGTCGCTCTTGCCTACTTTCCTGCTCTCTTGGGACACAACATACAGCAGACAAATCACTGGGCCGCACACACTCATGCTTTCTATGTGGTGGAATAGTTTCAGTGGTGAAGACAACACGCAAGCAAGTAAAGACAAGTGGCTCCAACATTTTCCTTTGTTCTTCTACTGGCTTTCTTTTCCTCTTGGATCCAACAGCATTCAGAGCCAAAAATCCACATGGTGCTTTATTGTTTAAGTGGAGCCACACATCAGGATATCTGACTGGACTGATATGGAGGGGACGCAGTAAACCCTTGTTTGGGGGCTTAAAGAAGTGCTATTATGCTGTAATTTGTCGAATAATGTGGTTTAGGGCATTATGTATTATTATACATCAGAGAAAACCAACATCTTTTGACTGGTAATTATGTCATTACATGTATAAAAGAACAGAGATGAGTGTCATCAGGAACATGTTTAAAGATCAGCTTTTTTCCAACTAAACATTTAATAACTTTCACGTGTCAGAGGTGTAATTCTGGGATTTGGTGAGATACCGTAATAATTTTGGCTTTTTTGTTTTGACATCAGTATTATCTATGTAATGCACTGTCCTGAGGGTCCTAATCGAAGAAGACAGATGACAAAAAGATTTCTATTTGTTCTTTAAAAGTCGAAGAACAAAGCAGTGTCAATTCCAACTGACTGGAAGTGAAACTGTGTGATATAAAAAGATTTGTCAGTGCGATCTTCCTCGAACTGGCTCCGTCACAGCAGAGTTGTGCTGTGGCTTACTTTGCAACATGCACGAACAACGGCAGAGTGAAGAAAATGTAACCTTTGCCACTTGACAGACTGCAAATGAGATCAAGCCTGAAGGATCAGTTTTGATATACTGTGCCCAGAATGCAATGTGACATATATAAACGGGCCTTTGCGTTCATTTAAGAAGATGTCTTCAAAGTGAAGCGATCTAATCTTATCTGACAAATCCGCAGCAGTCCGCTGCGCTTTTTCTAAAACAAGCTGAGGACAACAGCACATGGGATCACAGTACAGTCGTGCCAGCTCACGCAATGCGAAGAGATGACAGACACTAAACAAAGGCTGAGTGCTCAAAATACCACAATACCACCACCAGCCTCTACATATTTTCCATCAAATGTAATGAAATCGGATTTAAATTTTGCATACGCAAGAATGTCTGCCAGACCCTATGTACATGAGCTCAGAGTGTGAGACGATTTAATGCGACAGGCAAATTAAAAAATGAATGAATGTACTTTTGTTTGTTTTTTTGTTGTTTTTTTTTTTAAACAGTGTGCTTTTAAACTCAGTACCATGCTGTCTTGGCATATCACAGAGCTCTAACTAAATGCTACAGCAGACTATTTCCACCATCAATAACTTTTGGTTTTCATGAAAAAAGGGGTGCAGAAGACGCTGTTTGCCACTGATTGCCATTATTTCCTAAACTGACAAGCAGTCCATCTTAAGCCCAATGTTTAAAAATGAAAATCAGCTTCATATGTGCCCCTAGAGCAGATATTAAACTGGTGTAGCCTACTTCCAGCATACGGATGTGATAAGTGCAGTATCTCATTATTGTTAATCATGGCTGCATCAGTGACATGCATTGTAAAAGAAGGAGCATACAACCAACGTCTCAATCGCCAAAGCCTGGTAGATAATTAGAGGAGAAAAATGGCTCCAACTCCCATATGAAATTACAGGGAGTGCTCTGATAGTGCGGCTCAGCAGCGTCCTATAAAAATAATGACCGTGAGTGAAACTCCTTCACACGCATAATGATCGCTTTTGTCTTGGCTGCACTTGGAGCGCCATGATATTTCAAATTGTTTACATCGTCAACTAGAGTTACACAGACCCTCTGCTCTGCAATTTCACCACACTCCCCTGTGATATAGGATACAGTGTCACTGAGGCTCTAATGGGCCCTTTAATCTGCACATCCCTTCAGCGATGCAGCCCGGTACAACAGACAAGGGTGGGGACAGATGTGGAGGACGTCGAGGAAAATATTTTGACTGGCGATAAACAGTGGCTTGATAGTGTTTGGACATTTTTCTGCAACATTTCAATTTTGAAGAAGATTGTGTTGTGCAGGTCTATGTGTTTGTTTGATTTTTATTTTTGTCCCGGCCATCTGGAAGCAGTTCAGTGAAGAATTTCTGCTTTTCTGTGTACTGGGACAACTGGTGTGATGAGGTCTCTGTTTGCTGTTTCTCTTTTTTTTTCCCCCCACCAAATTGACAGTTTTAATTTTTTTCAGTGCTGTGGAAAATTTTAAAGTCGCACAACATCCTGTATCTTTGTTGGTAAATGTTGCATTCTATCAAAACAATGTTAATGTGGATCCTGATGTCACATGTGTCCTTCTGCAAGTAAATCACTCACTGAGGTTACATCGGGGATTTTCCCACATTTGGAATTTCCCAGCCACTGAGAGGGACCCATCATACAGTTCAAATTGTATGTTCAGTAGACTGTGTACTTATAAAACACAAGAATGCTCTTTTTGCTCTTCCATTTGGAACCTTGCAGACAAAAATCTGATAAAGAAAGAAATCTGTGCGCTGTCCAAAACTTGCAGCTAGAATGTTTCAGCAAATCAGATCAAAACAGTATCTGCAGGTCAATAAAATGTTAGTCTAGTTTCAAGCTTCTCACAGTAAGCAGCATTCCTTTTGTATCATTTCAAATAGTAGCTTTGCTAAAGCACTTGCCCCTCAATGTGTTCACATAAGAGTGCAGAAGGACATGTTTTATGACTTAACATGAGTCCCACATCTCTCTTTAATGCTGGAAACCATGCAAACAGCTACAAGAAGTCCTGCTGTGTAGTGTTTACTCACTAAATACTGTACTATATATACCATATATATAAAACTATAATTCATATTTTTATGTATTTGTCAGGGACCATGTACAAAAACATTCATCATACAAAGAGAGGTGACCGGGTTTAGCAACTAGCTACTTTCCATCTGCAGTCTCTGGGCGAGTAGAGAGCTCATTTTCTGTTATATTTCAGAACTACAAAGAAAAGACAACTGACTTTAACTCTGGATTTGTGTCTGAAATGAGTGGTGGCTTGAATTATGGGATCCATATTTATCCCACTAAACACACACTAGAAATGGCGCTCATTAATGACCAGTTGCTGTTAACACACCGCATCAGTTTTCAGTACATTCATGCTAATATATTGTGTGCTATTTCAACATAACTGTGTTGTCTGAATTAAAAGCTCAAACAATCACATTCTCTCCGATGCATCTGAGCTGTATAGAACAAGAGGCTGCAATGATTTGGATGAGCAAAGGTCAGATTGTTGATAAATGCAACCTATAGTAAACCAATTAACCAGTGTCCATGAAGCAGACATGCCTTATTAGATTGAACGATTACCACCAGCATTTATTGGTTCTCATTTAGCACAAGTGTCCTTTATAGACAGATTGTAAAGGCCTTTTTCATTTGAAAGTGGCAAGATGCAGTTTGTAAAGGTCTGAGTGTCACTAATTCATCACAGGGTCTGTTGCTGGGAAATGCTAATGGCAGGACGTGACTTCCCGACTTTGCATGCATGGAAAAAATATCAGGTTAATGATGATGATGATGACCGGTGGGTGGACCAGCCTTGAATTTTTCATTGATAATTATGCAACAAATCATCTCCAAGCAATTTTCTGTCCTTGCTTTAATCACTTAGTGCAGGTTGTGCAAAGTTTAAGAGAACAAACTGTTTTCACGCTGGGAGGATGAATAACAGATCAAAGTTAAATACACTTTTAAATTTCCATCCAAAAGTCACATTAGACTTTAAAGACACGCTCATTGAATGAGACATATGCTTATGGCCAAAAGTATGCGGACACCCATACATGCTCTATGTGCTTGACAAGGCCCCATATAGTTCCAATTAAGCCCTGGCTGTCATTTACTTCTCCAGTCTTTTCATCGCTGTTAGATCCAGCACTGTTAGTTGTGGTTGTTTTTCAGTGCCTGTCATTCACAGTCTGAGTCTTGTGAGTATGTGTGGCTGAGCTGTTTTCACTCTCAGTATGCAATAATGTCATGGAAGACTAGCTGGTTTCCCTTTTTAGTGGAACGATGAGTGGGAATGAACTTCTGTACAGTGAAACAAAACACATGCTATTTTAGAAATCTTTGGCAGCTCAGAAAACGGGACACCAGGCCTTGCTTTATGTGTTACTGTTTGCAGTGTGCTGCGTGCCTAAAATCAACTAACCCCACCGCATTTGTTTTAGACTATAACTCTTTGCTTTGAAATGTCAATGACAGTGAAATTCCTGCCGTGTTATATAGTTTAAGACAAGGAAACTATTTATGCCTTTGGAACAGGTAACTAATGTGTTTAAGATGCTGAAGAAGACCTTTGGCACCCGATAACTAATTTCCCACTCTATTTGGGCAACAAGTTCTCCACTTTCCACTTCCCAATAAAATGTCTTTTTTGATTCCAGCAACAGTTGTCAAGTGCATCTCTTCCAATACTCCAATACGGTTTGTTTTTGCTCCTGTATCTGGAGGCAGTGATGGAGTTTGTTTACTGCTTCCAGACTCAGCAGGACAGTGTAGCAATTGCGTGCATACTTGCGTGAGTATCAGAGAGTCAGAGAGCGCACATCATTACAAACAACAGGATGTGACAATACAATGCCCCGTATGGCCCTCTCGCTCTTGGCTTTAAAGCAACATGTGGACATCTTGAAGTGCTTTATCTCATCAAGGCGTTTTTTTTTTTGTTTGTTTGTTTTTTTGTACAGCCGCTCGCTTTTAGAAGTGGCGTCTTGCCTGGACTGAACACACTCCATCCATATGCAGCATCCCAGAAAGTGTGGATCGAGGCTTGTGAGAAACCAATTAGCCCCTGGCTAAATCCTTTGATGATAAGGACCAGTGGTTTGTCCATGGGGCAGCAGCACAGCAGAGGAGATATTCTTGATGGTAGAAAAACAGCACCTCCTACAGGAGAGTTTGAGTAAAGGAGCAGAAAAACGAGATGAAATACAGGTATACTATGTTGGAGACGATGAGTACTGTTCGGTTGAAGTACCGCTCCTCTGTGACAGTAAAATTCACACCCAAAAGCTAGAGGGATGTTGTAGAATATGCGGGATTCATTTCTCACTGGAAACATAATCATTGCCAGATCTTTTCCTGTTCCAAGTGTCCCAGAGGGACGCTTAGGGACGGGCAATCAAACGGAGTCCTATAGGCAGAGACAACCTGTAATGTGGAGACAGACTGGTCGCAGTGTGGAAGCAGCAGCACTGAGGTCTCTCTCCCATCCCACACGTTCACATTACAAAGCCACTGTTCATCCATAAATCTCCCTTATCCAGCCATCTGGAGCCCATCTTCACACTCTGACACACAAACCCATCTCACAGGCATTGACCTCACTCGCACAGTCCCATGTACAGTACAAGAGCCTGAGCATGATATCATTCTGGTTTATCTCATTGTACAAACATATGCTCATCTGTGCACAAATTTCTACATTATAAAACAAATATAATGCACACATGTGAACCAGAGGGGAGGGGTCATCCAGTAAACGCTGATGATGACTTAGGAGTGGAAAGTTCCGCAAAGCCAGGCATCACATTTCCATGCTTCAAAGCAGTTTGACTCAGTAAGCACGGTTCAGCATTGGCTGTTGGGTTTGAGTAACTCATAGGTTTGAGTGTGTCAGGCAGGTATTCGTTTACCTCTTTTTCAAAGTCTCCTGCTAGCAAGCTGCATTTCACTTTGACAATTTGGTGTTTCATATTTTCAGAAAAGCAAACAGGTGCAGGTCCTGGCTGTGCACCAAAACAGAATGCATGCAGGAATGTTAGACTTTTGCTCGAAATAAAGCCTCTGAACTGTCATATAAATAAAACAATTTTCCAGGGCGGGGAGCTTTTGTGAAAACAGAGCTGTGTTAACAGACATCCAAAGGTGCTCTGCGTGTAACAACTGAAAATAGGGATGTTGGAGCCGGCATTGACAATTTGGTTCATAATGTTTTAGCAGCTATGGACACAACTCTCAGATTCACGACATTCACAATTTCCTGGCATTTTTCAGTCTAACATAAGATAAAAGCAAAGAATATAGGCCTATGCAGTG
The DNA here is from genome assembly GCF_910596095.1 of Thunnus maccoyii. Classification (NCBI taxonomy): domain Eukaryota; kingdom Metazoa; phylum Chordata; class Actinopteri; order Scombriformes; family Scombridae; genus Thunnus; species Thunnus maccoyii. Next base: position 25,558,634 of record NC_056537.1, on the reverse strand, counting down.
GAACTGAGTAGCTTTCCAACTGAATATAAAAATCAACAGATTAATACACAAAGTCAAGTTGAGTTAAGTTGATTTGTTTATAGAGCACATTTGCACATTTAATAGCATTCTTATAACAGTTATATATTTTACCATGAAGAAGAAAACAAAGAAAGAAAAAAGGGTAAACAAAACAGTAAGCGAGAAAGAATATGATAATATATATACATGTGTGTGGTGGTGGTGGTGGTGGTGGTGGGGGCTGTTTATGTTATATTCTTTATATATACAGTACATACGTATATATACACAAGAAAGAAAAAAAGATGTTAACACATTACCATGTCAAATGTAGACCATCTGAGCAGTCTGTCTTTTTAAACACCTCAAATGGTTGGCCCACCCAAACCAGAAAAAAATTATACTTTTTCACTTACCCCTAATAGGATCTGGAAACATTTGTACATGTGTACAAACATTTCTGTGAGCATTTATAAAACATTTTGTAAAATGTTTGCATTCAAACATTTGATCTAAGAAAATGTCTGAAAACTACTCACAACACTATCCAGGGTAATGGGAAAACATTTTTTGTCATTTGGGTGAACTGACTCTTTGAAAAGACAAATATGCCAAAAGAACACACAAGTGGAAAATAGCAGCATACTAATGTTGTGGATAAAAAGCAAGCAACCACAATCATGTGACAGGTGCACCTTTTCGCTTTTAAGTGTATGCAGTATCATTAGCATTACAAAGCTATTGATCAATGACACGCAGGTGATGATGACTAAACATTGATGTAAATTAAATGCTAATAACATACACTGACAGCTCAATGATGCCTCCTGAAGTGAGCTGACCTACCTGAGTCCTAACCTGCCTGTGGGACACATTCATCATGGATTTAGCAGGTCAGGTACACGTATCTCACTGACAGAACATGCTTGGTGACATTCAAAGGACACTCGGAGATGAATGTCTTCTCAGCAGTAATTAAGCCTTTACAATGAGTTCTGTAATTACTATAAGTGCTACACTGACACATGTATTATCTCTCCATTGTGTATGGGTTTGTCTAGTTGTGTGTTTATGTGTTTGGGTGGAAGTGCTGCTGTCACCAAGTGCTTGCGCATGGGGGAATTGGTGGGTCTCTGTAAATTAAAGAGTACGGTCTTGACCGCTCTATGTGAAAAGTGCTCTGAGATAACTATTATTATGATTTGGTGCTAAATAAAATTGAAAGGCTGAATTGAATGTGCATCCCTACAGAACTTCTGGCAAGGTCCAGTTCAAAATTCAGTTAAAAAAACAGCATTACCAGTGGATGTCATGCAAATCTTTGACATTATGTGTATTTAAGAAGGTAAAATATGCTGGTTTACTGACAGTCATCAGTCAGCCCCGAAACTGTTTCAAGCCTTACTACAATACCTCTGCAGTGGTCATTGCAAAGGCTGTGTTCTGAGCTCTGAGCCCATGATGCCTTTAGGCTACATTCCACAAAACTTTATGTGTTTCATGTGTATGCAATCATTTTGTTATATGATAACTTCACATTTCATGATTTGTGCAGTTTCCAGTGTCCTTGTTTTTCACATCCTGTTGGCTCTTCCCTTTCTTTGCTCTCTCTTTCTGTAACTATGATACTGTTTTGAATAGTGCTACAATGTGAAAAGGCCTAGATGTCTACAATGTACAGTTTCCCCTCAGGTAATGTAATGCAAGGAAGACAGAGTGTCTTACAGGAAAGAGAAGACATAAATATTCTGAACATATACACTGTACATTTACATAATGAGCAATGAGAGCAATTAATAGTAACAAAATCAGGACATTTCAAACAATGTGGCATTTGTGGTCCCTTGAATCTGAGACTACTCCATAGAGAAACACAGTTGTGGGGTGTACGATTACTATTGTGCTCACAGGACACAGTTCGAGAGAAATTGATTTTTGCATCTGTAGTTCAGGTGTGTCTGAAAAGTTTGCTACACTGTGGAAAGAAGTTCTTTTCAGTCAGGCTTTATTTCTGCTACAGAAAGATACATCTATAGTAATGACCCCTCTGGTATTGTAACAACCATCTGAGGAGAACCTGTGTAGACTGAAAATCAATAACAGCTCTGTTGTCATTATTTGTGATGATCCCCCTTCGCACAAGTCCAGCGTCAAAGAACTCAACATACCTCTATATTTTCATTCAGAGCAACCTATCTCTCACAGCCTCGCTAAGACCACAATCCTGAGAAGATTATTTGACATGCAAACAATGCAGCAGACTGAGGAGGGACCTTAAATCAGCCACCATGTGGGAGCCATCACCTCTCTAAGGCATTGCATCATCTCCATAACTCACCACTCATACTCCCACACAGCAATAGAACCTTTTTCTTAGAGAGCCTGAGATAATGTATGATCTTCACCGATGCATAAGAGGAGGTCCAGCTTTTCTCCCTGCAGGTTTGGAAACACCAAGGCCCCAGGTGTGAGTGTTTATGAAGCAATTATGTGACAGGAAGAATTGCCTTTGTGTCACAGATGCTGCTTGATCAAATGGCCTCCAAGCTTTAAACCTTAACAGGTCGCTAGTGATGTCTGCTGTTTCTCCTGTGATGTGGGCTGTAGGAAAGAAAAGCAGTTGGCTGCATGCAGAAACCTGGCAGATGGCTTTGTGGCTGAGGCGACTTGTCCCCAATCATGTAGCAATCTCCACTTCTCTCTAATATCAGTGTTTAATATATTGATTAAAGGGTAATGATAATAAGATAATGAATAATAATGAACCTTGGTTCAAGATTAAAATCACATGTAAAATGTAAAAAAAGCTGACAGTTACAGTTGTGGAGTTGATTTGTTGCAGCTTAGCCATCTTTGCTACATTACAGGAAATTCCACTCAATGAAATCCATGAGACAAACCGCCATAAAAATGAAGGATAGATACATATACTGGGAAACATCTGACCTGATGATCTGAAGTCCTGCAAAAATGCAGTCTGGTATGAATGTACTGTACCTAAATGAGAAAAAAACAAAAGCTATTTCAATCAGTTACAGTATGTTTATCCTGTGGAGTTGTTTTCCTGCATTTGTCCTAACTGTGTTGCCTAGTCCTGCAGTTTGGGACTCTTGTGACCGAAAGAATGTATAGCCATTGACAAGGGACATAAGTGTAAAATAGCAACAGCTTTTCACACATTTTCTCACCTGCATCAAAGTCCCTAAATAACCTTGGGAACAGAAAATCAATCATCTTCCGTTTTAGATTCCACTGAAGCAACAACTATTACAAATGTGTATATGCAAAGATAAAGAATGATTTCCAGTGACCCAACAGCTGACCTGAAATCAATCTGATGATAATGCGTTGATGCTAATTGGGTACATTAAATGACTCTTTGAAAAACAAGGAGCTGTTCCTTTCCCTGGGCTACAATACCTCAGAACTGTTGGAGCAGATAATCGTGTAGTCCCAGTGGGAAACATAAACCTCATGACATAAATAATAACACAACCCAGATCCTTAGTTTCATTAGACACATTTTTGACAGCATCCGCCAAACCCTGGTGGAAAAGTGTGTTTTAATAATTATTTCATGGAGTCAAAGAACGACATCTGGTAGAGTACTGCTAGAGCCCCACAGCATCCTCTGCTAAACAAGCTAAATTACACAAAATCATATGGTGCTCGCGTGTTTCTGATTTGATTTGCTTGGATGCACAGGCAATTTGTCTTAAGCCCTCTAATGAGAATATATTTTCCACAATGGAGTGAGGGATTGCTACTTTTGCAGTTGTGTCTGTTTATGTCATACGCAAGGCCCATATATCAGTTTAATTAACAATCTGCAGTGTGATAGCCTCCCACTCAATACTACTCCCGCCATATTCTCCCTCCACAGAGCAGTTGTGAGACCCTGTTCTCTTTCTTCCACTATTCATCCCTCACTCGTTTGACAACTGGATTATTGTGTGCTCCAACAGCCCCTCTCTCACGGCTCCCCATACACTCCTCAACCAGGATACACTGGGTGTGGGGTTACAGGAACAACCAGAGGCCATGGTGGCTTTTCCAATGCCGGCACCCCTGTCAGTGAGATCTGTGACAACTCACAAGGCAAAAGGGTGCCATAAATCCACAAATATTGGATCTCAGGGTGCGCAGTCACTCTCTGCTCCCTCGGACTTTGCACGACAGCGCGACCACCTTCTGAACAGACATGCTTAAAGTGACATATCACCTTTTTGACATGACAAAAATTGCCTGCAGACTCAAATCAAATTAGTCTCAGGGACAATGTCTCAGGGACAATGTCTACTTGACACTAAAATGAGCTTGATCTGAATTTTCCACTTGAGATGGATAGACATCAACATTTCAATGACAGTCCAAGACAATTTTTTTTCTCTGTTTGTGCTTTTTTTTTCCTCTTATGACTTGGAAAATGTTCAGCGTACAGTGTGGAGGAGGATATGCCGAGCTATAAAAATATAAAATACAAAGAGATTTAATTGCTCTAAATTGCCATGACTTAGGCTGTGGTAAACTGTAAAATTTCTGACTAAAAGCATTTACACCAGAGAAAGATGCATTTGCGGTCAAGCAGGAGAATAGAGATTACCGGAATTACCAGTTAAAATGTTTTCTACTAATGTATTATTTATCTAGAGCCAAAAAATCTTTTTACTCATACTCTTGGGGTAAACCAGCCATTATTTTTTAAGTGCTGCTAAAATAAACATTGCCTGTATGCATTTCAGATTATTGCAACAACACAACAAGACTAGGCTGCACAGTCATCCTTAATCATGTTTCTGATTGGTAAGGTCATAAAAGGCCAAGAAATCTCTGCAATATTGCACAAATCGTGTCCGAGATTACTTTTATAATGTCCGCTCAGATTTCAGTGAGGAAACTTTACTTGCACAGCCTTTTGGCAAAGATGAAAGGGCCAAATAATGCATGTATACAAAAGGATTAAAAAAAAAGTTGTTTTACAAGTAATTTAGATCAAAAAGTGGAAGTTCATTATTTCTGTGTCATATCCTGTTCTTGTGCAATATGATGGCATTTTGTTTAAAGAGTGAAACTGCTGCAATTTTTTTTCAGGTTTTCATCTCAAAACTAAGGTGGTATCATACAAATAGGACCAGTTAGCTTCTTTCTCACAAACCTTCCGTTTATTTAGTTTTAGCTACATAGATTTCAGGATGCAGTTGCTATCAATTAAGCCTGTAGACATGTTGTGTTTGTGGTTTCTTTGTGTGTTCTACATTGGTGAAACTTGGTGGCACACAAAAACACGAGCTAGCTATAGATTATAAAGAGGAAGTGGTATCCACAGGAATATCATCCCTGAAACTATTATCTATAGGATCTGAGTTACATTTTGAAGTGAGTAAACTTATTCTGTCAAGGCAATATGTAAGGTGGTGTAGAGACATTTTGGAGACCAGTTGACCTCTTCTTTGAAATAAATCCCCAAACATTCAAAATAACTAGATTAACTATGACAAAACCTGTTCTACATTGAACTGATCCTAATACTGGAACAGTGGAGGGAAATAGAGATGAAATACACATCGGAATCCCTCACTCTATCTTTTTAAATATAAAACTCACTGTAGAAGAAGCTTTGTACAGTCAGCCATAGGATATTTGGTACAATAATACAAATCTGTGTCTGACAAACAGATCCGAGGTTAGATAATTACACATGCAGAAAGAAAACAATGACTCATGATCAGTAGCCCCCTCACTCATTAGCTGTGTGTGCAATACATCACACGTAGAACTGTGTATTTATTTAATCTAGCTCAAATGATGCAATTTCCTGTGTTTAGGAGAATTTAATTTTGCACTAAACCTATACACAGTAACAGCCGTGGGGGTTTATATAGTTTCTATGTATGTTTCTTCTTTCTTATATTTTCCTATACAGAATGTGTAAACAGCGGTTAGATTCTGCTTCAAAGCCAGCCTGAAGGCATAGAAAAGCTTACAAATACACAAGTTACAAAAATTTCTGTGTAGCGTCCAGGAAACTATCCATATGTTTAGTGAAGAGCAACCTTATGTGAGGGAAAACATAAAATAAAAAAAAATAAGAAAACTTAAGCAGGACTGTAGTGGGCCATAAGACTGCAGTCATACTGTATTTTATTTGAAAAGCAAAGCAGACACGCAGACCTGATTTACCTTCTAAAAAATGAGCGTCTATTGGTCTGACAGTCTTGCAGCTGTTCTTATTTTACTACACGCCCAGATGTAACACATATCAGCCACTCGTAACATTTATCTTGGTGTTTACACGTAACAGTCCTCTTATCGTAAACTTTGGCCATAAAACATAAAGAAACTGTTCACATGTGATCCATTAATACATTGGACTGGTTTTGAGTTTTGAACAGATGACAGATAAGATAAACTTGAAAGAGCCCGTAGTTCCCTCTTTTCTCTTTTGATTCCACTCTCATTATTTAGCAAGACATTTAAAAATGAAAATAGAAAAGATGCAACATCTTTAAACGTTGCAGTCAAGGCATAATAAATCTACCAAACAACGCCTCTCCTTCACAGAAACAAGAATTATATTACAAAAAATACATTATTCATTCTCCATTCAATATATTTGCATTATGGAAATGTCTATTTTCTTTGCTCTCAACCTCAAGCAAAACATGACTCAACAACCAAGTGTCTCTAAAGTTTTCAGTCCATGTGAGGGCACCTTGAAACCTCAGCATTTAACACCCAAAAGAGTTTAGATGATCAGACAATCTCCTGATTACACCTGTATAAATAACCACACTATATCACAATGAAAATATTAGAATGTAATAACTAAATGTATCCAATTCTTAATTTTATATTCTTAATAACAAAAAACCTACTAGAGGAAAAAAGGCAACTGGAGCACACCCATTAATTCACAGCCTTTAATTGTGCAAACAGTCTAATTGGATGAAGACATGAGGCAAACAACATATATAATAAACCAAGACCAGGTGTACAATTATCATTGTATAATTAGTTGAACAGGTTTTCAAATCTATTGGATAATGAATCAAAGGGTGGGAGTTGCCATAGTCAGTGATCAGGTGCCACACCCCTAACACCATGTCAGAAACAAAAGAACATAGACTTCTCTTAAAGTTACAAAAATAAAAGTACAAAAATCTGTCAAGTGTGACAAATTGGAAGAAACATGACTGATTCAGTTATTCATTTATGCCAAAGGGCTCCACTGTGTTCAGAATGTGAATCCAATATGCCTCTCTGTGGAGCAGTGACTTGATGATGGAGAGGAGCACACAGATTAATTCACAGCCGAGGAGATGGTGAAATTTATTTCTATTCCCCAGAACTTTAATGATGCTGCAGAGCCTTGGTTAACCTCCATGTTCTGTGAATGTATTGCAGTCTTATGTTAAGATGTGCAAATCTTTAAAGCTCTTTTTGTTTGTCTGACATGAACCAGACCACAGGGACATTTAAGCATATAGACAATGTATGTGCTGCAGCAGTTAATGAAGGATTTAATTAAGTATTTTTTACCAGTACATGGATGTGTTAAGTACTTGGTGTCTAACAAGTTAAAGCATTGTGCACAGCGGGAAAAGCCTGTAGGTTGATTAGAGGAGACACTGTTAGGTGGTTCTCTAATGCCAGAATGAACAGTCTGTCTTTCAGATTGTAGCAACGTGTAAATGTGATCAGGGGAGTCACAGAGGTGATATTATTTAGAGATGGGTCACTTTTGAGGACATTCCAATGTTTAAGGATAATATTTTTGACTCTGCCTGCCAGAGGAAATTACTCAGTAGAGAAAGTGATCAGTGAGGAAGTAGTGGTAGCTCTAGTTTTCTTAACTAACAGGGATTCCCACTCTGTATGTAGGCCCCTGTGTTAGGCTGAAGAGATATATGATGTAAGGTAACTCCTATGCTGGAAAAGCTCTTTCATTTCAACAGCTTTAGACTGGAAATCTGTAATAGTACTGCAGTTTCTGCACAATTTCAAGAATTGACCAACATGAATATTGCAAATGAGTTGCTTTGGATGGTTACTCTCAGCTTTTAGAAGATTGTTTCGATAGATTGTTATCTCAATAGTACTGTTGTTTCCCTTGTAAAGTGTTTGGTCTATAAAGTAGACAAAGGTTTCATACTGTTCCATAGTGATAGAAAGATAGTTAGTAGTAGAATTTATACATTTCAGAAAATCAGACAGCTCTCCTCTATCACCTCTCCATATGACCATAATGTCATTAATGTATCTTTTCCACAAATCAAATCTTGGACAAAAAAGTTTTTTGGAGTGAGTTCTGAATGAATTTCTACTGGACCTAAAACCTTATTACATTCTCTCAGAAAAACAAATTCAAATGAAATTGCTGTTTGCATGTTGAATATATTTTTTCACTAGTCTTTATATTCCTTTTCTGCTAATGGAATCATGTAACAGCATTTAAATGTCTAATGAAAACTGTCTTTGTAATCTCCATGTCTGGATCATTTGAGACACATTTACGGTCTGTCATAACAAAATACCTTCAGACTTAAAATGATCTACTCGGATGGTAATGACAGCTTTGAGTAAGACAATGACTGCTTGTTGTACGTATGGTGAGCCCACATGAGCTTCAGAGCCAGCCAAAACATACCCTTCTCTGGGGACTTCATGAGAAGCCGTATGGTCCTAGTGTTGCCATGTGAAACTCATTGGCTTCAAAATGACAAAGGTTTAGCTCTCTGTGACCGAGATCTTCAAGCTGGAAAACTTGTTTTTTAATGATCAACTCATGCATGACAGCTGCGACACAATATCCTGGTTTGGTAAGAAATGATTTACAAAAATTTTAAGAGTATGTGCTAAAAATAAGAGTGATGACAGAGTAGTGAAGAGTCTTTTGAACTTTTTTCTTTATTCAGAGCTTCTACAAAGCAAAGTTAGGCCTTTAATTATGTTTCTGTAAGGCTGGTTGACATGGAAAAAATATCTATATCAATGCTCTAATGTCGAGCGAGTGTTGCTGTAAGCATCCCTGCTAAGAGAACACAAGCATCCCTCCAATGTGATTGATGTCTGGCTTTTAAGTAAACTTAAAACACAAAACATGAACATGCTTACGCCAGTTAGAATCTGGCAAATACTGGACCATGATGTCCATGATGATGGATGTTTTCAATCTGGCATAGCTTCGAGATATCCTTATGCCATAAACAGACTGCAATAGCAGATATTTGTACATTTATTTACTCTGATGCAGAATCAAATTGAATACTGGTCGTCTTAACAATGCAGCATCCTCCAGGGGAAATTATCCTTCATGTTGTATTGTACATGTTATTGTTCTTTGAGAACAGTGACCCATGTGCACAACTCATCACATCTTTGAAAAAGCTATCCAGAGGACATCTCAGGCCTGCACAACAACAGGGAGCCTGGAACACATCACCAAACACTAATTTGTGTACAGAAGAACAAAAGAGGAACTGACATTTTAACAATTATGCAAGGATTAAAGAATGTCTTTTTTGTTGTTTGTATGATATTAGTGTAACAAATCTTATTCTAGCTGACCTCTCTCCATCCAGAGAGAAATGGGGATTGCATGCAGAAAACAGCCGAGCCTTTTCATCCAGGTACAATCCAGGAGAATTTATCGACCATGTGGTGCGCAGATTCATACAATACTTCATCATAGGCTGGAAAAGAGGACGTTTGATTCATGGTTTCTTGCTCAGCTTGATGGCTCTTATCTTTTTTTTGACAGCAGTCTTTGCTTTTCAAAACCAAAACAATAAAAACTGGAAACATATGGTGAGATGGAAGAAAACCAAAATGACCTGCTGCGCTCTTCTCATTCAGCCACAAAAGAGCATTTGTTTTCAAATGCCTTCTTAATTTATTTATTTAATCAGTGTGTTCACTACATGATTGAAGTGTAGAGAATGAGGTAATCCTCAGCTAAAGACAGATGGCATTATGTCCAACATCCCTGTATTGAGCTGAAGAAGTGGTCATGAAGTGATTGATGGAGGAATTTGTTAAAAAGATAGATCTGATTAGTGATTTATTTTGGCCCATTAGGGAATTAAAAGGTGACAACTTATGAAAAACAACTTTTTAGGTGCATGAGCCCGAAGGACCTCATATCATTGGCAACAATTATGAGTGTATACAATACATTTACTGTAGAAATGCTCCCATTTTCTTGGCAAATGCCTCAACATGTGTTTGAATGTACAGAATATCAACTTTCAGAAGAAAAGGAGACAGCACACACCGTATTATCCTTCAAAGCAGGAAACAAAAATCCATTTTCCAGGTCATTTAGCATCGTAATATCTGATGAAATATTGAATACAAATGATAAAAATGATATAGAAAAGAAGTATTGTAATAATCAATTCCACATGTTTCCTTGTTTGTTATAATTAAGTCAAATCAAGTTGATTTTATTTATATAGCCCATTATCACATATCACAAATTGCCTCAGGAGGATTTACAATCTGTACAACATATGATAGCCTCAATATATATACAGTTAGAATAATGACAACAAATGAGGCAGATAGTGTCAACAAATCGCTACTTCAATCAAGAAACACTTACAAAAGTCGACTTATCTCCTCCCCATAAGAATATTCCTTTCAACTGTTCAAAAATATTATTCAATAAATAATAATAATACATTTAATTTGTACTGCACTTTTCATTCATAGTGAAACTCAAAGAATTAATAACATTGAGCACACAACATAAAGAAAATAGTAATAAGAGTTCAAATGAAAAAGCCTTCCTGAATAGAAAGGTTTTTAGGCCTATTTTAAAAGAGTCTGGGGTCTGTGCTGCTCTCATATGGTTAGGAAGTCTGTTCCACAAGTGTGGTGCACCATGGTGTAGAGCTTAGTACTGGGGGCCTGGAGGAGCAAGCTGCTGGCAACTCTGCCGGCAGGTTTGTGGTATAATCAGTTCCTGTAGGTAGGGAGGCGCAAGTCCGTTGATTGTATGTGAGTAGCAGGACTTTGTAGTCAATCCAGAAGGAGACAGGGAGCCAGTGCGATGAAAACAGAATTGGTGTTATATGTTCGTTTTTTCGCACTCTCATCAGGATCCTGGCAGCACTGCTTTGAATGTACTGCACTGTATTACAGTGGTCCGGTCTTAAAGGCATGGACAAGTTTCTCTGCATCTGACAGGATTAGAGAGGAGCAGAGTTTAGAGATGTTTCTGAGATGCTAGAAAGAGGTTTTGCATAGATGTCTTATATGGTCATCAAAAGTCAGCTGAAGGTCAAAACTAACACTCAGGTTAGTTACTATGGAGGAAAGTGGGAAGTCCTGGCCGTCAAAGGTGAGAGGATGTATGGGGGATGACTGAATCTGGTGCCAATAGGGAGAGCTTAAATTTTGCTGCTGTTTAAATGGAGGAAATTTGTGCTCATCCAGGCCTTAATCTCCTTGAGGTGCTGAGCTGTGACATGGCTGCCGAGGGGCTTGGGGCAGTTTTGATGCACAGCTGGGTATCATCATCATAGCAATGAAAAGACATCCCATGTCTGCTGATGACACTTCCAAGGGGGAGCATGTAGAGGGTAAAAAGGATGGGGCCGAGAACCGATCCTTGTGGAACACCACAGGTGACAAGGACCGATCTAGACCTGCATCCTTCCAGTGAGATGTACTCCGTCCTACAGGAAGGGTAGGACTGAAACCACTTAAGTGCAGAGTCTGACAGTCCAGTGGTGGTGTGGAGGTGTTCTAAGAGGATAGTGTGATCCACAGTGTCAGATGCAGTGCTCAGATCAAGTAGAATCAGGGGAGAAAGGGACCCTGTATCAGCTGCCATCAGCAGGTTATTCACAGCACTGAGCAGAGCTGATTCAGTGCTGTGTGCTGAATGAAAACCTAGTGGTGTACTGGTGATCGGGCATACTGGGACAAATCCCAGTGGGCTGCCGCATCAGTAGGCCAGTGGACCATCAAAACAAGCGCAGGATTCACAACAATCTGTTTTTGGGCCGGTGGACTGTCAAAAAAATCGCTTTTTACCAGCCCAGTCTGTCTCTTTACTGGCCCTCTCTGTGTGCCTGTCATTAGGGGTGCGAATGATCACAACCCCCTTAGGGCCGGTCCCAGAGGATAAGTCCAGGGCTGAATTTCTCTCCAAGTGCACCGCTTCAAAAACCTGACTGAAATTTTTCAAATAGGTTGTTGTTTTTAAGGTGGTCCTGAAGCTCAGAAGCAACCACCTTCTCCAACATCTTGGACAGGAATGCGAGGTTGGAGATAGGTCTGTAGCTTGCAAGAACTTCTGAGTCCAGGTGGACTTCTTGAGGAGGGGGTGGATGACTGTGACCTTGAGGCCAGATGGAACACTACCGGTTTGAAGGGAGAGGCTGACACTTTGGTTGATCAGGGGGCTGAAAATGGGGATGTATGATTTGAGCAGAGCTGTGGGAATGGGGTCCAGGGCACAAGTACAGGGTTTCATCTTCCTAAGGATTTCCTCAGTGTGGCTCTGCCTGAAGCCAGTAAAATGGAGTAGAGACGGCGAGCTCCCAGACAAAGGGTTGATGACAAGAAGAGGCAATGAAGAGGAACTGGACATCAGAGAGCGGATGTTGTTGACGTTGGCTCTGAAAAAGTCAATGAAGCTGTTACATCGCTCTTCTGTAGCCTCAATTGGGGAAGATGATATTATATATAATCAGTGCTGCATTGTGGAAAATAATTGTCTTGGAATGAAAAAATGTTTCAGGAAACAGGAATGAGAAAATATCTGTTATATATCTCAAGATGCAGACAACCTACATTTAGTTTTCCATTGTCTGTGGGTGTTTATGGGACCTTATGCTGTCTGTTAGAGGAAAAAAGAGAGAAGTCTGTTAGATAATAGTAATCACATTATGCAATACAATTAAGTAGTCCAGAGAAGACTCTGAGGATGTGGATTAATGGCAAGGCACAACAAGTTCACCAACTTCACATTAAACTAGAGATGCCTGCACATCTGGACTTGCTGGGAGGGAGTAATAGGGGATCCCTTGGCACTGCCAGATTCCAATGAAACAGAAGATTTTTGCTGATTAAAGTCAAAACAAACTCCTCCACCACCATCAGATTATAATTCCTCGCAGTTTATTTCCTCGCAGAGTTTGCACTTCCTCTGCCAAAACTAGAGCTTGTTTAAAGCCAGTTCCAAAGTGTTCCCTATACTAGCAACACTCAAAAATGATTAATATGCTGAGAGGGGCCAGCACAACGTTGCCATTAACAAAACTTAAGCAGCAGAAACTGAAGTCAAGAACATGTCATCCATCATGGATTAAAAATGACTTCATTTTGGGTGATTACTTGGAGGGGTGTTATGTGTGTGTGTGTGTGCGCTTTGCATAGCTGGACATATTTTTCTCCCAGACATTCATTACATTCATTTCAATTGTTTTATTTCAAGGTCAGATGTACAGCGTGTTTAGAATATGTCATTTGATATTTTGGACCATTATGGAAGTATGAGCAAAGGAATGTAGCAGGTTTCAGAGAGTGAAACCCTAGTATGGAAAAATCATGAATGTCAAATTAGCAACAGGCAATTTCTGTTATACACTTATACACATCAACTAAATTCATTCACTGTGGTCTAGCAGCACACTTGCCAGAGCAACAAGGACTGGCACACAGATAGAAAATCATTCTTACTACATCACCATGTCACAAGAATATATTTATAAATGGGATTATTACTACAGACTGTTGCTGGATAGCCATTATTTTGTTCTGTTGAGTTTCTGTAGATCATTTTGTAAATTGAAGGGTAGTTTCACAAGAAAACAAATGAAATCAAAGACCCATTCTCTGTACAGTACATAGCTTTGCACTACATCCTTATGGAGGATATATTATTTAAGATAAACAAACCAGTAATGCAAAACTACCTAATTATTTTTTCTATTAGCTGGAGGCATCATTGCATGAGGTCCTCTGTAATGTAGAAAAAACAACCTCTGTAACTCTCCAATTGAAAAAAAAGTCTCAGAAAGCTCATTAATTGGAAGGAGGGTGCATTTGTCTTCATATTACATCATGGACATGGGTGCTTTGTTATTGTTTTTATAATGGCTCAGTAATTGTACACAGAACACCTCTTTGTCTAGTATTTCCCTGTAGGACAAATGAGTTCACATTCATGGCTCACACAACACTGCCTAAAATTGACATTCCCATGAGTGAACCATAAGAACTGAGCAGAAACCCGTGTAAAACTTGCAGCTCTGTAAATCCGTGTGGATGCCGACATGGCAATCTATTCAAATAATCCATAACAAGTACCAGAGTACTTCACACGCAGTCTATTCATAGGAACATCTGCAACAGCTCCGGGGTGTGGGCTCGAGAAAGTTAGATTTATTTCAGGGCAGACTGGAATTGCAGCTAAGTGGCATGGGTTTGAGATACAGAGTTGTGACATCTCCCATTTCACTTCACACTTTGACAGGCATAAAACACATCAAACATTCAGCTTTTGTCGCAGTCTGAATTTACTGTATAGTGTTGACCAAGAATTGCAGTATATTATTCAAAATATATCCCTTTTAACTTTGAATATAATACACTGAGAGTCTTCAGACCCCCTTAGGCTGAAAGGTCGAATCATATAAGCATTATGTGTTGAACATTACTTTAACTGAAGTAAACAAGCCACTCATGAAGCACCAAATTCCTCACTGCAGCAGTGCTTGGATAAATGTCTTTCATTCCGTGAATGTAGACATTTTTATTCTCAGAATATTTTGTCCTGCCAACCACCAGTCTCCAAAACCAACAGAAACTATTCAACACCTCCTCAAAAAAAAAAAATCACTGACATTATGTCAGTCTAGCTAGCAGCCAGCTGTATAGAATAAGGACATAAAGGATATTTACAGTCTATTAAGAAGTTAATGGACATAATGAATACGAAGTTACCAAATTTGCATCATTTTATTGTAGTTTTTCGAATTAAAGATAAAAGAGTCTGAAACATATCCGTCCTCTGATTCCAGTCCTAGCTAAATCAGGGAACCCACTTTAATCTAATGAAAAGTGTGCCACCATCTGCCAACCCTCAAGCTGCTTGGTAATATTTGAGGAGTTGGCAGGAGACTGACTCACTAAAGATTCAACAGGACAAGAACAAGACCTCATCATGGCTTTTGATAGCAACAAGAAAGTAGAAACCTTACCCTGGATTCATAGCAACGCTCTCTCATCTATAAAATACTGTACATACCATAACTGCTAAGCCTATCCAGAACACATCTTTGAGTTACGACTTGCTGCTTGACTTTTTTACGGTTATCATCTCAAGCCAAAAGTTAATCTATCCAATTGTTTTAAATTATCTTTTAGGTTCTCAGTTGGACCAAAGGACACATATCCTAAATCATGACTTGCACGAATAACAGAACGTTTCTGGTGTAAAAGAGCTCTGTGGAAAGAAGGCTGACTTCACAGAATGCCTTGCTGCAATGCATGATAGATATATGAGTTGGGAAATCTATCAAATATAGGGCAGGAATGGGACATATAATGGATAACGTCAATGAAATTCACTTTTTAGAATCATATCTATGAATTTAAATTTGGAAGAAAGCATTTTATCTGCTTTAAAGGAACATTGGATATATTATAGTGCAATACTTGTGTTAATCCACGTCAGACAGACCATTGAAAGTCATCCGGCACCCAGAAATCCAAGTATTCATCCTTCCCTCGGGATGGTTAAAATAACAACCTGCTGTACATCAGCTGCTCTGCTCGGCCTTGGGTGAGGTTGTGAAACCTTTCTTCTCTGGTCTGGGAGAGCAGACTGATGCCGAGGCCTTCGGGGTCCTGGCCAAACACATGGCTGGCACTGCTGTGGTATTTGCCTTCTGGTCAGAGCAGACATTTACAAGATGTGCCACCCAGTGAGAAGGCAGTGCCCATTTAACACAGTGATTATCAGTGGGAGGTCCAGTCTCTCCCTGTCTGTCTATCTGTCTGTCTCTCTCATTGGATGCCTTATCTGACAATGTCTAAAGATACATTCCTTATTACTCTATATGGAAAGGTTCAAGACATAACAACAGCGTTGGGTATAAAAGTCTTCAGATCAGGTGTAACCATAAACCTGTGCACTCAATAACTCACCCTAAAACCACTCCCCACCTTTAGAAGTCAGAACGAGAGTTTTACCCCCCTGCGGACAGCTGAAACTCTCTGGGGCTGCTGAGCTATGTGCGCTGTGCTCTCCAGTTTACAGACTCTCACTATGTGAATAGATTGTATTTTGGCAGGAGCGCTGACAGAGAGCCTGGATGGAAAGTATCAGTAGGAGCCTGGCTGTGGAAAAGAAGCTGTAGCTCTAATCTGAAGGCCCTTGATCCCTTGAGGAAGATACAGTTCTCACCACAGTCTTACTCTGTAGAGCTTCAGGGTGATATTAAACTTATTGAGAGAGCTTTGACACCAGTTTCACATAGGAGAAAATGAATCTGATGTTTTTTTCTGCAGCTATTAGTGGAAATAGACTGGATGGAATTCACTCCAAGTATGTCATTACCTGATATGTGTAAGTGAACAATCCAGTAAAATTTCACAATCCACATTTATATATACCCCTGCTCAAAGTAAAACCAGGAAAAATAGGGGTTTCTTTACAATTCTGTATAATGCACCACAGTATGTGGCTTCTTAAAAGTAGGAGAACGCACCATTAGGACAAAATTTAACACAAGTAGGCTACATATGTGTCTAGTATTATTAAGTATTATGTGAAATGTGGATAACAAGTTAATGAATGATCAGCATCTCTCCTCAATTAAGAGATTATTGCTTTGTTTGTTTATTTTGACAAAAATAAGAGGTTATTAAATCATCAATGCTGATGCTAAAGGACATGAAGTCATATCTTATAGTTTGTTTGTAGCTCTTTCATAGCTGTTACCTCAAAGTATTTTTATGTTATGTTTATTCCTCCAGACACTTAACCTTCATTCAGTCAGAAAACCATCTGATGAGGAGCAGAACAATGATTGACTTGAATTAGGTGAACAAACTGGCTTTCTCATTTTAGAATTTAGGGACCACTGTTGGCTTTGGCCACAAGAAGAAGTATTTACTGTTCCACAAAGAGAGAAGATTGATAATAGTAATATTTTTACATAATGTTATGTATCCATAACAAATACAAACCAGAGCAGAAAGAGAGCAAAAAATGTTTAAAGCCTCTAACCATAAAATACAAAGCTTTGCACAGTTTTCCTTGTGATTTTACAGCCAAACCCAAACACAAAATATCAAAATATTGTATATGTAATTCTTTGTGTATCTTTTATAAATTGTGCAAAATAGCAATCTGCAATCTAGACAATCAAAACATTGACTTTCAGAAATGTTGCTGAAAGGCAGAGTTTGTTCAACAAAGAACCAAATAGCATCAGATGGTTGGAACATAAAGTAAATTTCTTACAGATTTGTAGGTTTCTAAGACTTTAAGACTTGTAAAATTCTGATATGTCCAACACAATTTCTCTTATATTATGTCTTGTAAAATCATTTCATTTGTTTGTCATCACTAATTCCAGCAAGTGCTTTATGATCAGTTTGTTCTTTCACTTCCAGTGCTGGCGCAGCATTTAAGCTATTTATTTTGGCTAAAAGTTGCCAAGCAAATTACCCCCCTCCAAAGGAAGAAAAACCCTGGGACATACAGTTTACAGACTTCAGAGCAGTCTGTCACTTTCATTTTTCTTTCTTGAACACAGAAAAATGGCAGATTTTTAACTCTATACTCACCAACACTTCATTTTAAAGAGAGGACTGTCCCATCCTGGGTTTCTTGACCAAATACAACACATCTGACATACTGCTGACTATAAGGGAACTTCACAACCATTTCAAGATGTGCAGTGCTGTCTGAGGGATACCATGCATGCTATATTGACATGTACTTAACTTCGTCTTATTCACCTCTTAAAGTGTTTCCTTTTAACACATACTTTATCTCGCACCAATGTGATTCTGATCCCTTCACCCACAAGACCTGATCATGTTCTTTTCTATTTGTCCTTGATAGACCCTGAGAAAATGAATATTATGCTGAATTAAGAGATTTGCCAACCAAGTGTATTCAGTATATTTACTAAAAAAAATAGACTTGGAAGCCTGCATGAAATAAAGGACAGAAACAGATGATTTCATCTGCCTGACCATCAGGTTCATAAATCAATCATGTATTTATGGTCAGGCCTGTAAAAGATTTGATGGCGTGGGGCGTTCATTTTCGCATCTGTACCATCTCCCATTTTGTACTGTAGAATACTGATATGAGCTGGTTTGAAAACTTTAAGAGACACTGGGGAGGCCAGCTATTTAAGAGGTGAACGGCTTAGGTTAGATTGATAAAAAAGTAAGTGGCTGTTAAAAAGGTGCAAGACATGGAATTCCATTTTAGTATCAGACCCATCCAAAAGAAAATGTCATTACATTTGTAAAAACATGATCTGCCAGTTTGATAGAGACTTAATTGCTTCATAACAACATTGTGTTCATATTATGTTGTAACACATGGTGTGTTGCCAGCTAGTTCTGCCAAAGCATGTTTCATTTCACTTATCCACCTACTTCCCTGTCTGTTCTATTTCATAAGTCACCACAACTAATAGACTACTGTGGGAGGACCGATCAGATATCCATTTTACAAAAGAGAAGCTGTAATGTAATCTCACTGCATGGCCACAAACCATCACCTTTCCATACACAACTGGGTAAAGGACCAATTGATCAAAGATGGGAGTGGAAGAAAACATGGTATATAGGATATACTGTGAGTGATGGCAGCAGATGAGTCAATCAGTGAAGATGTATGACGACCATGTTGATAAGAGAGTTATCAGCTAATAGTACCACAACCCTTTTTTAGGACATCAGAAATGTATTCTGTTCTGACAAACTGAAACAAACGAGAAGCTCTGTAAACTGCTGTGTGAAAGGAATATCTAAAAGCAAACATGCTTTGCAAAAGTATAACTAATAACAGAAATAGCAAATCCAGCTCTTTCTGTGCAAAAATTGTGAAATTCCAATTCATCATCACTATCACAACTACAGTATGACCTGTTACTGCATGAGGAATGGAAATTCTGTTTTATTCTGGTCTCTTCTTTGTTAAGCCAAAAAGCCTTAGTTTGGTTCACCTTCACAAGAAAATTCAGACAATTTATCCTAAAACAGGGTTATGACATGAAATAACACCAACAATTCATTTCTGCAAGAGACATTTATCTTGAAGTTTATGCCAGGAAATTGGCCTTTTTCTTCCTTTGAGTACAGAATTTGACTCTTGTAGGTTGTAAACTTGTGACTTGTGAAAGCCTGATCCAAATAAAAGATAAAAACACAGGTTATGAAAGTGACTCAAAATAAAGCAACTTTAGGCAACTGGAGCACATGCTTCAAACACCATATTTGGTGAGTCACTGGGAAAATAAGTCTGCAAGGCTTAAATGTTTTTTTATAAAAGGAAAAGTATTTTATTGTAGCTAAAAGCCATTTTACTCCTTCAGATTGTAGTTCATCAGGCTGGGATCAGCTTTGTCAGTGAGGATATCAGTTAAGAGAAAGTGAAATGTTTGAGGTCAAAGGAATAATTTGACATTTTGGGAAATAGGCAACACTTTCTTGCCAAGAGATAGATGAAAAAATTAATACCACTCTCTTAATTTGTACACTAAATATAAAGCTGGGCCAGCAGATGGTTAGCTTAGGTCAGGATACATGCTGGAGGCAGGGCGAAAGCTTGTCTGTCAGCATTTTCAAAAATGAAAATCTGCCTACTAGCATCTTTAAATTTGACTAAATAACACGATACTGTATATACTGTCCATTTAATCAGTTCAAAAACTGAGATGGCCAGCTATTTTCTCCTGCTCTAACCGTTTAATGCTATACAGATATGAGAGTGGTATTTATCTCATCAAACTCTCAGTAAGAAAGTGAACAGGCGTACTTGCCAAAATATCAAATTATTTCTTTAGATCTTTTTAGGCGGTATATAAGCATACCACCCCAGCTACAAGGTTACTTTAACACTTATTTAAAGCTTTGCTTTACTAGCGTAGCTCCTGTAGGTGATATAATCTAAAGGCAAAGATGATAAGAGGGTTTGTAGGTACATACAGCACAGTGAGATAATGGGAAAGTCAGTGTGGTCAGTGTGAACATACCAAGAAACCAATGGAACAATGGGAAACACATGTTCCCATAATCCCTTTGGGAGGGGCCTATGCTAAGTGTTAGTTACATGCAATCATACTGGCATGAGTCCAGTTTCAAGAGGGAATGGAAATCCTGATGCAAACGTACAGTATGGTTGAGTGCAGGTATTCAGCACTGGTCACCATGAGGGCTTCACTAATCAATTGAAGGTAATTTCATAATATTAGAGTCCACAGAGAATGAATGGGATGGATTGGTGATGCAATGATGGCCACCTTGGAAGCTTCCATTATGTCACACATCAGGCTAAAAAGTCTGGTCCTCAGTGTATCAGCAGCCACCCTGTAAATGGAGCGTGTAATAGATTGTCTTGCACAATAACCCTTTGTGTGATAAGAAGCAATAGCAGCAGTGTGCTTGCTTTGCATGCACACTACCGTGCTTCAGTGAGGACACTCAGGAGTCAGGATGCCACTTAGCTGCATGCCAACCACCACCATATCCTTGGAAATAAATCAGATTGGTCAGCTCTTTCATCACTATTATGTGAAAATACTTGTTTGCAGAGGGGAAACGTGAAGGGTAAAGTTGTTTGTGACTTAGAGGTATGCCACTTATGGTATTTTGCTGTAACAGTAAATTAACCATACAGTAGCTCTCATACAACATGAGCTTAAAAACAATTCAAAATTTTCCGCTTCATACTGTATTTACTCTCCCAGTAAACCAATATGTGAAGCATCTGCATTTCTTTCTAAAAGATCATTCTTTCTCTCACAAGATACCATGAATGAACAGCACATATTTGTCCTTTCCTTGACTTGCAGAAATGTGTGAATAACAGAATGGAAGATCTTAGATTATCCATTCATAAAATAATTTCTACTACTCAGCAGTGATAAATTATCCATGACATATTCTATCTCCATATCCAGAGCTCATTAGTGCGGGTGTTTTGGCTGCAACTTTAGTCTGCAGGTGCTCAGCTTGATTCTTTCACCACATTAACCTACTTTATAGTGCCACCTACAGGTTCCAGTGAGAAAGTGAAACCCCAGTGGATGCCCCCATCGAAGACAATTATCAGTTACAAAGATGATAAAACTCAATCACAGATAATAGAATACTGTCATTAGGTCTGTTTTTGTTAAAGTTTCGATTAAATAATTAAATAATTGATGCATTACAAACATATGATTATATGCATAAAATACATGCATTGAACTTGAAGCCAAGACAACTAGGCTAAAGTTGTCTTGAGGTCATGAGAACAATTGCCAGTGAATCTAAAGAAAAGGGGCACTGCAGTTAAATGAAGCTTGAATGCCATTTGGGAACCTCTAGGTGAAAATAAGAGCAAACATACTGTATCATAGCTGTCAGAAATGGTCTAAATTTGGAGGCCTTGTAGGTGACAACAACCCTTCAAAGTAGGTCTGACCTACATGAAAGTTTTCAGTTGGTTACTCAGACTGCAGAGGTGTAATGACAAAAGATCAGGTAGTCCTCATAAGGTTTTCCAGTCTTTCTGCTGCAGCATGAAAATGTTGAATGAGGTCTTCAGCTCTCCCTGGCACAACATCCTTTTGTCATTACCAGACTGAAAGCACAAAGAGCATATCTATAGACACCCCAAGCCCATAGCCACAAATACACACAATGATGCAGAAAAGTCCATGGCTTTGAATGGAAGAACTGTCCACATGCATAGCCTCTGGCATATCTCTGATCATAGCCACATACTGTGATCAGGCACTGAAAGACCACTAAAGCAGTGGCACAGATGACTCCAAGCCCCCAACCACACACCCTGTCATACTCGGGAATGCAGAGCTGAATGAAACTCTCCAAGTGTGATGTCAGTCCTTCCAAGGCCTTCAACCAGAGCAGTGTGGCAACACTGGCTGCATACACTCTCAATCCCTCTCCTTCCTCTCAGTCTCTTGCCACTCTGCTCTGGTTCTCCTCTCTGCTGGTGGAAATGTCTCCCAGAGGTCCTGTAGCAGTGTAGGATCTCTGTTTGGCTTCAGTGCCTGGCTGTAGTTTCTTGTCCCCCTGTGAGCTGCATGGATGATGGGGTTGGAAGAACTGTAGCCCAAATAAGAAAAATTTTGGAAGTGCTCAATAGGGATTAAAACAGATATCCAACAATAACTTAGTTTTCTTTATTGTGTACAGATAATGAAAATATATAAGAAATATTACAATCACTGAATATAGAATTTAAAGCCAGTGAGATCAAATAGAGAATTATCACAAACAACACAATGATCATTACTCAGCGTCCCCTGGTACAAACACATCTGGATCTGAAATCTCATCTGGACCATCGCCTTGCATGCATCTGTTTGCTGCAAATCTGGCTTTCAAAAACAACTTGAAGAGGATACAGCGTGAAGCTCAAGAGCCCTCATCATCACCACACATGTGGAACATCAATGTAGTTTCAATCTGCAAAGTGGGAAACAATGACATCCGTGGACTGGGAGAGTGTTTTTACACCTGCTTGGCTGCTGTGCACAGGAACAGACACATTTTTTTACACTACAGTATGAAACTGTTCCCTCTGTAGATGAGACCCACTTGTAATAAGACCAGGTCCAGTTCATTCATACCATTTATTAGACTATATCTGTCCAGATGGAGAGTATAAAACCTGCAACAGTATGTTGGAAAGTTTATAAACTATTATACTATTAAACTACTATATAATATTAACTTCTTCAAAAGCAGCTGATTAAACACGAGTTTCCTGGTTTATGATGGAAAAACTGGTGTTGAAATACTATTCACTTAATTTAAATGAATCAATAGCATGTGCCATACTGCCCTCATCTGAGGCTCATTGGTATTGCAGCTACACTACAGTTTTATGTTGCCCTATAACCCACATGTTGTTTTACAATATTTGACACCAAGTCAAAGCACATTTTTCTTAATTGATTTTTTCACAATTTCATATCTAGTTGCCCTGAAATAGGCAATGGTTAACAGAGAGCCTTGAGCTAAAACATGTTTTTATTTGAGCTCCTTCTTTTTTTCTGACTGTTTATAAATTGATTTTGCACTTGCACCAGTAAGGCAGCATTTTCTTCAAGCTTTGTGTTGGCAACAATTCAGCTGAATTCTTCTTTTGTGCCATAATGACTGCACCACTTGGTGGCACTTTTCTCTAAGTATTTGCATCCTGAACACTATTTGAAAAGAAAGTTCAGTCATCCAATAACAATTCCAACTAATATTATTATCATCTCCTGACTGATTCTGGATCCCCAAGGCCTTTTCACTCGAAACCCAACAACCCAAAGATCTTTACACAAAAAATGATTCTGTAAGGTCTGAAATACTTGTACTTTACTTCAGTATTTCCATTTCATGCAACCTCTGCTTTATTACATTTCAGAAGCAAATAGTGTACTTTTTACTGTGCTGCATTACCATGACAGCCATACACACAAAATCTATACACCATTCCATAAAAAAGATGCATAATTGTAAAGTAAATTACCCCACATTATGTAACTTTTTAATGAACTCAAGCTACAACATTAAAATGTTACTTATCAGTTGTTACAATGCCATAATATACTAATACTGATACTAATATAACACAAGGGCCATTCTACCTGCATAATGAGTGCTTTTTGGTACAATATGTACATTTTGTTTATAGGTTTCTGTGACTTTTTCTAGAAAAAAACATTTTTGACCCTACTAGGACCTCTACTTGCCGTGGAGCATTGTCGTGTCATGTCATAGCAGAAAGAAAAGACACACAGGTGTATCTAATTAACTGTGGCTGCATCTGATTTAAGTGCATCTGTTTCAAGGCACTGTATTGTTCAAGCCAAGCTCACTGGCATGGCGTGCTGTCACACCTAAATGGAACAGAGGGATTGTTAATGTTATTAGTTCCACCTGTGCTTTTCCTGCTGTGACAAGTCAAAATATCTGCTGTGATGACCTAAGTGAAGGATCTGAATATTTCTTCTATAGGCAGCTTTTATAGTGTTTGAGCAAGCATGCTTTCATGCCATAGTACACTGGTACAATACGGTGGATCCTTCCCTGTGTCCATTGCAGAAAAACTTGTTTCTCACTGACCTATCAAGAACAGCAACAGCTCTATGATCCAAAAGATACAACCACTAGTCTACATATTGCTTTAGTTTTGGTTATTTCCTCATATGTTTCTTGTGATTAACACAGATTAAGGTCATGTAACATTATCAACAAGTTTTAAACAGCAGATAGAAATAAATAATGAATATCATCTGCACTTGCAATAGAGAAAATAGTGAAACAATGTCACATTTAATTTTACATAGAGTTCTGATTTTAATATTACATGTTTTCCACTTGACTTCTGTTCAAATTTGATCTCCGTTTTAGAGGAGTTCTCTACTGTCACTGCAGTTTTGTTACAAAAAGTAAATACAGTCGAGGAAAGAAAATAGGAAAAAGAGGCCCATTTCTCTGGGCAACTTCCTTGTTAGTGTTGCCATGGTGACCAACGATGAATTCGTTGAAGTCCCGCCCTTCAAGTTTGCCCAGTCAGTGCTCAGTCAAATTCCTGCACTGACACAACAGTTGACACTTGTAAACAGTGAGGTTAAAAGCGGATAAGGCTGATACAGAGCAAGTCCAAACTGAATTCTCAGTTTTCATTCACTGGTACGTACCTATATCTTTTGTTCCCCGACAGTCTGCTTACTTACTACACCAGTATTCAGTTTAGCTTAATTAACCTGACAGTCTGCTGTCTGCCCTTGTTGTTGTTGCTCGCCTACAACTACTAGCGTTACCTGCTGAATGCTCCTGTATGATGTCTTTTACAGGTAGCGAAGGTTAATTTAGTGTATGTAAAAGCTTTATTTACACAATTCTACAATGTCAAACCTTTGTCGCAGGAAGTTTCACAATAGAGGAAAGTGCGCTTATCAGGAAGGAAGTGCGTTTTATCTTTTCACACGTGTTGTATGTTTAACTTGTTTGCGCTTAAGTTAACTGACTATTGTCTTCTGTCACTTGTAGCTTTTCCTTATCAGTATGAGTACGTCATGCGTGTGCATGCCATTAAACTATCAGCTTATTGTTCAGGCATTTGTGATTTAACAGTTGGCTGAGTGCTTGTCATGTGTACTGTTATACACATGACAATCTGGAAAAACTATATATATTGGTATAGTTCTTAAAAGACTACTCAGTTGTTGCGGATGATTGTTGTGGAAATGGCCGTGACCTCCTCTCCAGGAAGTGGAGTAAAGTGTAATTGGCGACTTGACTCGTTAAACCTGAAATACCCTCAGCGTTGCAGGTGGATGTATAGTTGGATTTAACCTCAATACCTTCTGAGCAACATCATCTTTCAGCAGATTCCATGTGCTGTGCTGGACATGTCTTGGGCCAAGCTACTGTATATGAAAACCTGTTGATACTAAATGAGAAGATGACCGGCTGTAGTTAGGGATGGTCTGGTCACAAAACAGCAAAATAATATGATTCAAAATTATATAAGAGATTTTCTTTTTTTCTCTTTAATAAGTCAACAATGGTAACTCTGTAGGAGACATAATATAGTGGTGGTGATAGTTGGGGGGGTGGGGGGACAGGCATCAAACATGCGGGAAAGCCTCCTACTGTGTTTCCTTCTCAATAGCTCTGTTATCTGTCATCATGGACACTTCAAGCCTCATCCCACACACACACACACACACACACACACACGCAGTATAGTCCAGTAAGTTATAATGACTCATTCTTATGAGTCCCAGTTATGTGTTTTTTGTGTTTTAAGCATGATCCATATGAGGCAGCCTATTTATGTCTCCTGTGTTCAGCTTCATCAGGTCATAGAACATTGACATTGTTGACTGTAGCTTTCCTAAATCATATGGCTGTTGTGAGAAGTGACACGAAGTGACTTCTGTTAAGATTCTGCAACAGATACTAAACGAGTTTCTTTTGCAGAATCATGTTGTGGTCAGGAGCATAGGCCACAAGCTAAATGTGTCTCTCTGTAGTCCTGACCACAGAGTCAGTGTCTCTTTAGAATGCAGATTATGAGTGTGCAACCTCTGTATGCAGGTTGACATAAAAAAACAAAAGTGTGTAAAAAAAACCAAGTGTGTTAAACCCATTTGTACGTCATATGTACAGCCTGTTAACCTTCCAATATTTTCATGCTTTTTAGTTCATTTGTTTCGCTTTTAACACAGTTTTAGTTTCTGTTTGAACTTATTTGGCTTAGCAGTCAGTAGCTGGTGTAGCTCTACCAGCTGTGCTCAGTGCTGAGCTCATGTCAAACACTAAAACAGATAAGGTAACTGTATGCAAACCAGTAAGGTCCAGCAGTTTTTTAAAAACTACAGATCATAGTCAAACAGGAAATAGTTCAGCGTCACCCTTTCTCTCACTGTGTCTAAATAATCAAGAGTTCCTTTTTTTGTAATATACGTTTTTTTATACTCTTCATACAGTATTCCCCAAACATATAACTGAGTAGAATGTAGTAAAGTTAGAAAAAAAAAAACAGAGGTCCACATGTGATCTTTGGGAACAATGTCTATCCATGGATTAACAAATTGCTGTTTTTCTTATTTGATATCCAACTCTAGTCTTAGGTCATTGACCACCTGTTTCAACACACTTGCAGAGTTTAAACAAAGTAACCGTGAAACCTTCTCTGGCTTCTAGTCAATAAGATAGTCTGTAGAGATTAGACAATATTATGTATCATTGTGTGCCAGAGGACAGAAACACTACATCATTCTTTCCAAACTGAAATTCACCTTAGTTCCCTTTCTTATTTCCTTTCTCATGCTCTCATGAGTCTGTTGCTTGCTGTGGGTTTGTGACTTTCCTCGTGAAGTTTGTCACGCTTACAAGATGTTGCACAATGTTTCGGCTTAAATTTCCAAGCATGACGTATTCAGAAATACCAAATATTCAATATAGAAACATGCCCATTTGTTAAAATGTTGAGACCAGTAAAATGTCTACAGTTATTTTCAATTAACTCTCTTAATTTCCCCAAATGTTTTAATAGAAATAAAGGTTTTCATCATTTTAATTCAATAGTTTTAAGTATTTTAGAGATTTTTCCTCTAAGTCTGTGTTAAATTAAATGTCTTGCTTTAATTGGCAGTGCCAGAGTTTGAAGGTGTGTGTATTTCTGTGTGTGTCTTCACTTTGTCTCTGACTCTGTCCTTCCACCTGCCTACATGCATGTTAGTTTTTTCCTGTCTGTCTAATACCAGTCCCACATATCTACATTTGCATGGGTCAACACACACACGCACACACACACACACAACCAAAGTGTCTGCTCTGTTCATGAATCGACCATGCCAACTCATGATGCACAACATCCCAGGTTTAGAAGAAGGCGCTCTTCCAAACCAGTGCACAAAGACCTGCAGCCTGCATGCAACCCACCACTAAGTGAGTTATATCAGTCAATATTTCCAGGCAGACAGGACCCTCCTCGTCATACCACAACTTTCTTTTCAGTTTTGGGCTTACTTGTCAAATTAAATTAGTCTCAGCAAGGGCCATCACCCCCTGAACTGAAGAAGAAGAGCAGCTGTTATTCTGGATGTACAGCACACAGCGGGCCATGTTTAGCATTGAACAACAATATCTAAAGCAGACTGATATCTGTGTGTGAGAGACACTGGCAAAAAGAAAGAGAAAAACAATAATAAACATACAGGATTGCATAATGTAATATGAAAGATAAAGATTGTTTCTGTACTGTGAATGCATAATTACCACATATAATAATAACCTAATAAAAACTGAATTAAGGTACCCTTCTTGAGCATATATCCTGTAATCATATTCTCTTAGGGATGTCCTTTTAATGTGTTTCTGAGTTGTTAATGTGCTGGAGTAATGGTGATGTATCTATTATTTTAGGTTCAAATATTGCCTCCTTTTATAGACTTTACATTTAGTACAATAATATGTTTTTGATGCAGTCCATATATTTGGAATATTGTTGTTATTAACTCTATTCTTTAGGAAATGGGCTGTACTTATTTAAACTGAAGACTCTCCTCCTGTCTCTCTCCTAGGTTTCATCGACTAATTAAAGAGGTGGTTGCTAAGAGATGACAATCGGTGACATTGGTAAAAACCTCTGATGCACAGCAGCCTGAAGCTCGACTTCTCCAGGATCTCTTTCCTCCACACCTCTCTCTGTACCTGGCTCATGTGAAGCACGCGGGGAAACGCTCTTAAACCAACGGACTCACAAACACCATGGCGGCTTTCACTGCTACCTCTGCCGTCACCAGTACCACGACCACCACAGTGGCCCGAACTGCATGGCAAAGGCAAGGAAGTGGCGAAGGGGCGGGAAAATGTGAGAGTGACTGGAAGAAGAGTGAAAATGTGGGACAAAACACTATCCTGGAGAAAACCCACGAGTTTTTCCAGATCTGTGACATCGAGAGCAAAGGCTTCATCACCCGACGTGACATGCAGGTGAGGTTGCTGATACAAGTATGACAGCCATGGATATACTGATCTCCAATGTCATGATGAAATGTGAAGACTGATCTTTGATGCATATAAATGAATTAAAATGAGAGAATTTAGCATTATGTTACACAGTTTTTGTTCCTAGGTAGGTACTATTATTTCCTAATTGCTTATGCCTTCAAAGTATAGAAAACGGCTTTCATTTCCTTTTGCACATTTTCATTCAAATAAGGTCAGAAAAAACAACATGTGAATCAAATTAACATGTACTTATACTAAAGTAATACAAAAGTGGCAGAAGCAGAGCCCATCCCGATGGGTGAAGAAGCTGTAAAAAGTTAGGTGACACTTCCTCTGATCTGCGACTTGCACGCTTTCATCTAACAAGTTCCACTGCTTGAGCCTAGACATCAGAATGTCAGCATTGGACCCTGTGAGACCAAGATCTCTGATCAAGTTGTTGAGGTCTTTTTGGTTGGGGTAGTATGGGTTTCTGAACTGGTGGGCTTAAGGCCCTGTATTTATGCTACTGTTTATATTACTGGGAAGTTCTAGAAATTTCTATATCAGCTACTCAGCACTGAATCTATCTGGAATGTTCTGGAAAATAGGTACATTTCAAAACATCCCTGTCCTGGTCACAAAAACAAAGTGTGAAGGGAATAATCACCATTTTCTATACTTTTTAGGCATTATAAGAAAATAACACTTCCTACCCAGGAACAAGTTAAAATGTGTTACACAGTGTAATTTTACACACATGACAATTATACATTTGGTGGCATTTTAATCTGTGAAAAAATAGACACGTCACTACCTTTAATCACTTGTGTACACCTTACCAACAAAGTATCAGCGCTGTATCACCAATTATTAGCATCCACAGTGAACAGAACATCAAATTCACATTTTCATAATTTTCCAAGATTACAAGTCCCTATTCATGCAGAATGGGCAATTCAAGGTGGGTCTGTGCTCTCATTAATGATGTCGAACAGGACACAGATAGAACATGTGCATCTTATTCAAAGCACCATAAAAGAGACTGAAAGGGGGATGCAGTGAGAGACAAGCACAGAGAGCCATGCGGACGCTTTGTCATACAACTCCTCCACTGGCATTATTGTGCAGATTCACTTGCCCCTCAGATATTCATCCCTGCCGTGGCTAATCCTTTGATGAAGCACTTGTAGGCTCTCGCTCAGAGGAGCATAAATACATAGAAGATAAGCTTTGATGTGTGTTTATGATAATGGATTGGAAATTAGCTGGCTAGCAAGACTGGGGATCAGTCCTTCTCACCACTTTTTTTATATGACAGTATTTATATGACAGCCTGTACTGATGAGTACTTAAAGCAGCACTTTTATTTGTTTTACTCTTCACATTCATCCGTCAAAGTCTGTACATGATGTAACAAGCTAAATAGTGACACTGCTTACATTTATTTTCAGTCACAATATTTTCATTGGTTCTTCACAGCTTAAAAGTACATTTCACACTATGTCCACTAACAGGGAAGCTCTACAACTGTTGTGTCTGCTGACATAAGGGATGTGTTCTGCCCAGATAACAGATTTTACAAGAGCAGCTGGTAGTCTTACATAGATGCTGTCCTTTCCCTGTCCCTCCCCTGGATTGTTTGGGTGGCCTCAGTCAACATTTGGAGCCATGTAAACACGGCATAAAACCAAGCTGCTTACAGAGGTGTGGCTGTGTTGGCTGTTCTTGAAAATGGTCCAGCGTTTACTGTCATGATCACAAGGTTCTCATTCTGGCATGTACCTTTGGATTAACCCCTTGTATAAGGAGCAGCTGTCACTCCTCCCCTCTCAAGTAGTGTCTCAGTCAACTTAAAATATTCAGTTAAAGGGTCCTTGATAATATCTTGAGCCACTATGCGTTCCAGTGGGGCTGCTCAGTGGTCAATCATTGAATACTGTAGCTGCACTGGGAAGATACCAGGTGTTAATGTGTTAAACTGCACAAGTGTGAAGCTTAGAGTTGCTGAAGAGTGTGCATGTGCCTTAAATGTTTTCTGGTTTAATTAAGAATGAGGAAAGAGGTTGTTTATAGTGTAACTTGCATCCTGTGTCATTAGAACTAAATTAGTCTAATATAGTCAGGCGGGTTTAAAACTGTAGAGGAAAGAACCACCAACTGTTCCGTTGCACATAATGACCCGTGGACAAATGACTGTCCTCAAGTAGCAGTTGTTATAGCTACAGTATAGTTAATGTCCTTGACGCTCTGTTCTTGCCAATAGCAGCTGTTTTGTGTCTTTTAAATAGAGGCTGAACGGCGAGCTCCCTCTCAGTGCGGAGGAGTTGGAGAACGTATTTGATACCCTTGATTCTGACAGCAACGGATATCTTACCCTTGACGAGTTCTCCTCCGGCTTTAGTACGTTCTCCATCTGTCTCTACTTTAAAAAATTGCTACAAGTATTGTCAGTATGGGTAGTCTGATGTTTCAATTTTAGACCTAAGCTCTTGATTTTTCTAGGTGAGTTTTTATTTGGCCGAACGATTTCTGTAGAAGAAGGCATGGGGGAGAAAAACTACAGTAAAAACTCGCCAGAGGTGCTGTACCAGTCCCAGTGGGAGGAGAGGCTGGCAACCTCAGAGGATGAAGAGGAGAAACATTTTTGCATGCTTATGGAGAGCCTCGGAGCCAACAGTGTTTTTGAAGAGTGAGTACTGTATGTGTGTAAGAGACCGCTTGTGGTTACCGCCTGTGTTCTTACGTCAACTTCATATCTTTGAACACTTTGTCTACTTTAAGTCTACACAATAACGTCTGAAACTATAATCAGCTGTGCAAACTAAACAAGAGTTGGAAGGTTCCATTCTCAAGCAAAGCTGTTCCTGTGTTCCCTTTCTGAGTGTGACTGCTTGAAATTCAACTCTATTTAACAGGATTGCATTTGAAATATCAAAATTTTGTACTAAACATTAGTATTTATGAAGAGGTTTCACTTCCAGAAAACAGACACACTTATCTGAGTCATTCTTGTTAACTTTCTTTGCATTGGTATTTCACACAATATTAACTGGCCATTAGTAACTATAGTTGAGGTCTGTTAAGACAATTCAAGTCAAGTCAGTTTTTATTTATGTAGCCCAATATCACATATCACAATTTTTTCCTCAGAGGGCTTTACAATCTGTACAGCAATACAACATCCCTTATCTTTAGATCCTCAATTCAAATAAGGATCCCCCCCATTAAAAAAAAAAAAAAAAAAAAAAACATTACTGGGGAAAAATTTTAAGAAACCTCAGGAAAAGCAACAGGAGAGGATCCCTTTTCCAGGACGGACTGACTTACAATAGATGTCACTCAGACAATGACTGAGTGAAAGATATATGATAACAGGATCTTATGAAATGCATGACTAGACTCACCTTTAGCAAACAACTCCGACTCAATAAAAAGTGAACAGTAGTGGAGGTGGATGCCAGATTTACACATCCTATTGGCTTCCGCCTACCAGGCTAGAGCCGAAGATGAAAGATGACATTTCAGATCACATCAGTTTGTGCAGCACTAACTTACATCGATCTTGGCCAGACTTTAAGGATAAGTATTTGTAACTATTTAAAAGTTGTCCACGGATTTGTTTGACTTTCCTTAACTTAGGGAGGCACATGAGGCACATGTTATTGTTTCTTGTGGAAACATGAATTCCATAATTATTACATTTCCTTTCATCACCTTCATCACCTTCCTTCATGTTTTTACCGTCTCAAAACTGATTTTAATGTTCATTTCAATATGTCAATCATTGTTTCTATTCAGTGTTTTGTTTTCACTTTCAGTACATACACACTTTCTCATTCAAGGTAATGGGAAGGTGTGTCCAAACTTTTGACTGGTATTATATGCAGTTATGACAATAGTGTCAGATTTTTCTATAAGAATAAATGGATTTTTCAAGAATATCTTGACCTCCTAAAACCAATTTCGGGGTTTCAGCCAATACACCACTATAAACTGGTTCCTGAACTGCTGTTTCTATGTATGTCATTCTGCTGGATTGACGCTCTAATCACTACCTATTTCTTTCATTATCCTCACCACCTTGTTTCTATTTGTCTTCTAAAAAATGATTGCAAATTCCTAGCTAAGTGAAACCATATTACAAAGAATGAAAATAAACAAATTGTCTGTGATGCTGCGCTTATCTACATCTGCTCCTTCATTTTTTATCCCATCAGTCCTGCTGAGGTGCGCAGTTTGTGGGCCCAGCTGCGCCGGGATGAACCGCACCTTTTATCCAATTTTGAGGACTTCTTGGCCAGAGTGACATCCCAGATCATAGAGGCAAACCAGGAGAAGAGGGATATGGAGAGTGCTCTTAAAAGGTCAGGGGACATCTTTGTATCTTTGATTATCAACATGAAAGGTTGTTTATATTCTCAGGTCTCCACTGAGGAGCATTTGGCTGACTAAAGATGAGCTCTGAAGAGGCTCCTGAATTAATTTGTGCATATCATTTAAAGAAGATACTTCAATGTAGTCCTGTCTTACCAATATTTGTCTTAATGCTTCAAGCTGTTGAATGCTGACATTTAAAGATATGTGTGTTAATTTAGTAAATTATCTCAATTTTATCCATATAGGAAAGCAGCAACACACGATGATGAGATCAAGCACCTGTATGAAGAAATGGAGCAGCAAATAAAAAATGAAAAAGACAGAATTGTGCTGCAGGTACATATTTTTTAGGGATGTTGAACAAATTTTGTCACTGTCCATCAAATACTTTACGTCTCATTCTTCTCACCCTCATGCTTCGTTTTTGTGTTTCTCTTTTTGATTCCTGCACTAAAGGACTATGAGCGGTTTCTGTCTCGGAGTCAAGACCTGGAGTTGCAGCTGTCCAGTAAAGAGAAAGAGCTGGAACAGCTCTTTCAGAAACAGAGGAGGGTGAGTGAGGAACAACAAGAGATTCCCCATTTACACTGCTGTATTCCACCCTATGTCTATATTATACAGCATATTGGAAAGACGATACACTCACACTTCATAATTCCATAAGCAAATTCATCTGTCAGTGCAGCAACACATGTGAGACACAGATGACTGATAACAGATGCTGTAAAAAGCTAATAAAGTCATTTAGACTCATCAACATGCATGTTAAAATCTTCACATGACACTGATAAATCTCTATGCCCATTGCTTACTTGCCCATTGGATGACTGGGTTTACCTCCCAGTACTGGCACACTTAATGTTTAGAGGCAGAAAGGTACAGTATAGATATCAAAACATTACCTCAGTCCAACTTTTGTGAAAGACCTTGTGTAACAGTTTTATCAAATATAATCTAATCACTGATTAGATTGTATTTTATGAAACTGTAACATTAGTATTATATAAGTTCACTAGTATTAGTAATCACCGCTTCTCCTGTGAATTTCCGCAGTAGCAACAACAGCTTGTGTTAATACAGTAGATACTGATAGATGTTAATAGGCTCTGTCACACCTTCATTTACAGACTTGCACTCAGGCTTTTAAGGCTAATTAGTGAACTGAAATTGATTCCGGTCACGCCAACAAGGACACTTCTTTTCTTCACAGCCCTTCAGCGCCTCTAATTAATATGTCAGCTGTTAACCAAGTTGCTGTGTGTGTAGAAGAGTTATCCATACACAAGTATACAGTACAGGCTGGCACAGCATTCAGTATGTCTATGTTTACTATTGTCTCTTGTTAATGGGATTCATCTTACAAAAGTAGCAGCTTATTGGTATATGTTTAGAGGCCAACACAATAGTGTGTCCTTACATCACGGTGTCTCCTCGTGTTCACCCAATTACTATTGGTTAAAGGGCTCAATGTACAATTAACAGCCATACATTTTTAGAGCTGAGACCACAATGGTTGGTATAGATTGTGTGAATGTGTACCACTAGGAGTCGCCAAAGTCTCCAAAGAAGTTTTTATCTTCCTAAACACAGGGACTTAAAATTGATAAATACATTTCAGCTGTTACAGATTGTATTTATGTTGATGTGATCAGGGGCGTACTGGCTGACTGATTATTGAATAATACACATAATCCAATAATATCCAATATTTTTTTTTCTTTTTTGGTTGTTCTCCAGTTGGAACATCAGTGCCAGGAGCTTCACAGTGAACAACATGTGACCAAGGTGGAGAATGTGAAGCTCAAGCAGACAAATAATGAGCTAGCTCGGGAGCTGGACCACACCAGCCAAGAGCTGATATCAGCACAGGAGCAGCTGAGTCTGCTGCAGGAGCAGTCCACACGGCTTCACGAGGAGAAAGAGATGTGAGCTGTAGCAAGTCTTATTCAGGCTTCTTTATAACTCCAGGATTCATTATTTGACCTGTCTTCTTGGTTCATGCGCCTTGTTTAGGATCCAATTATGTTTTTGCTTCAAACACTTAGAGAAACAGTAAAACACACCACTATGATGAACTGGTATACTGAACATTTACCGTCATTCTATTAGAAAGAGAAGTCCTATGTTGGGATTTTCAAATGCTGTGATACTCTATATTGAAGAGAATAAGCAAGAAAGAGAGAGAGATAATGTGTGCCATACACTCTAGTCTAATAACTCATTTTTCATTCCTTTGCTCTAGGTTATATTATCTCAGTTTTTAATAAAGTGTAACTGTGTTTAGAGCATTAGTAATAACGGGTGCATTGTTGTTCAAAACAGGGAAATATACAGACTGACTGAGGGATTGCAGCGTGAGAGAGCGAGCCTTCTCAAGCAACTGGACCTGTTGAGGTATGGATCAGGAGAAAAATAGAATTACACCTGAGAGAATAACCACTTATACAGAAATGTAGCATTGATATTGGATGTGATGCTGCACTTTATGCTTTGTTTCTGTTGCTTTTATACTGCTCATTAAATGATGAGTTGTGTAGTCTGGCCCACAGTTTTGAAAGTCTAGTGGAAAAAATTTGTTTTTGTTTATTAGTTCTCTATATTCATGGCAGATGTTGTTTCACTCGGGTGAAAATAAAGTTTACCACAGCTGCTCACTGCTGGTTTAGTGCCAATACCTCAGTCGGTATTTCACCTCTTACTACTGCAGTGGTCACTGTGCAAAGCAAGACTGATTTGTTTCTTAGCTTCAAAACATTTTTAGAATAAATTTTGTTTGTTCCTTTGTTGAGCATTTTTTAAGCTCCTCAGAAATTCTTTGCTTAATGGTCAATTACTATTACTATTATTAATTCTACTTGGAAGCTGCTCATTCTACACTCTTCTACTTTTGGCCAACAATAGCAACCCCAGGTTCAGAGCTTCAAGATAGAACCTGCTTCTCTAACTTTTACTGACACCATCATGATTAGCAGCCTGAGGGAGAGCTGGATGTGTGAGGGCCATTATGGCTAGTAAACTGTTTAACAACAAACACATATCAAACAAGGCTTGGCATTCAAATTCATAATGAATTCAACCAGTTGCACAATGCTGAATTTTGCGTAATCGTTCAGTATTATGAAAAGACTTAAAGTTCTCATTCTGTCTTCAATATCTCTATTTATTTGTTGTATCCAGGGAAATGAACAAACATTTACGGGATGAAAAAGACATATGCTATCAGGTATGTGCTGTGTATTATGATGTAATTCATTCACTGTATTACTGAAATTTCCTGTCTGCACCGCATGTATCCTCTTTTTAAAGGTTGAAGGAATAGAAAAAGATGAAAATGATCACTAGAGTCCAGAACAGTCACCCCAAAATTTAGATTGAACTCTGTATCTTGTGCTGCAGTATGACTAAAAGCTTCATGTTTTGACTCTGCAGAAACCAAAGAACTGTAAGAAAACACCAGTTTTGCAGCAGAGGCCATTAATGAATGTTTTGAAACACACAAACACAAACATCTACAAAAGGTAAACGGTCACCTTGTGATACAGTAATACAAATTGAATCATTATTTGTTAAGACTGTGTCAAATGGAGTACAAGGCACAGTATTTACAGTATATGGCTTTGTTGGTATCATCAAATGTGCCCTGTTCTTACTAATTTGTATCTGCAGTGAGGAGGAGGAGGACCTGACCACCAGCTCTGTGAGGCAGAAGTTAGCCAATGGGTCATGCCAACCCTCTTGCCTGGAGGCGACAAGAGGGCACCTCCAGAGGATCATCTCCATCGAGGAGGACCACCTCCCACACTTGCTCCAGAATAGCTGTCAGGCTCAAATCCCACTTCAGGAGTGTAGTGAAGGAGAGGAAGCGTCAGACAATGAGGAGAATATAGACTTGGTGATGAGCGATATATATCCTTGTGCATCTTCTGCGCAACCACAACATTCAAAGGGAAATGTGGAAAAAAGGAAAACTCCCACCTCACCAAGGGGTCAGCCTGTTGGCAAGGAGACCAGCATAAATGTAAGCATGTGAATATGGTGATATGCTGTTTGTAAGGCATGTTTCTGTACTTCTAATTATGTAATCAACAATTAAGGACTACTGTGATGCTGTACACTTAAATTACTTTAAGTGTTTACATGATTATTCTTGCGTTGCAGAACGCTCTCCCTTTCCTCTGAGGTTTGTTTGGCACAGATGTTCAGTGAGAGGGCATCACTTGTTATTCATACTCTGTTGGTGCCTTCCTCACACAAAGAGGAGTCAGCAACTTGACTGAGTGTTCCCAGTACATCCCTCTAATCTCTACCCCATAATGCCTCTTTTTATTTAGGAGGAAGGTGGTCCGTCGCCGCCTGATCGCCTCTTCAAGATTGTTCTGGTGGGGAACTCTAGTGTAGGAAAGACCTCCCTACTTCAACGATTTTGTGACGACTGCTTCCGTCCAGGCACTTCTGCTACTGTGGGTGTGTAAAGTGCAGACACACACAATATGTCCCTTGTCAGTTCCTGTAAGCAAAGGCATTGAAACACCCAGCCATGTGGTTGACCTCAGGCTCTGTATGTGTTTGCCTACAAAGCACTTGAATGTACTGGTTGGTTTTAACAGTGAAAGCACAGCAGTGAAAAGTAAGACTACAAGGCTGAAATATTTTATATCGACTTGAGCTATGGCTAAGCATTAGTGCTAAACATTCTCATTAGCCTGTACACACTCCATACTGAATATGAGAATGACACACTCTCAAGGCCAATCTGAAAAAATGAAAAGCTGGCATTATGGTCTTGGTACACATCACATCAAAAAATGTTTTTTGTGGGGTTCATTGAAGAGTAAAAGTTAAGTTCATTCTTAAAGAAAACACCAAACTTAAAGGTGCAGTGTGTAGAATTAGAATTTAGTGGCATCTAGCAGCAGAAATGACAGAAATGGAATTTAATATTCATAAGTATGTTTTAATTACTGTATAATCACCTAAAAATAAGAATCATTGTGATTTCGTTACCTTGGAATGAGCCCTTTACATCTACATAGTCTGCCATGTTGCACCGCCATGTTTCTACAGTAGCCCAGAACGGACAAACCAAACACTGGCTCTAGACAGGGTCTTTTCCATTTTTCACGAGTTTCACGGCCACCGTAGGTTCTCCTACATGCGTGGAACAGGGCAGGGGGGTGTACTCAGGTGGTTTGCAATCTGCAACCTCACCACTAGATTCCACTAAATCTTACACACTTGTCCTTTAACACAACTGCAGAGCAATAAAAGAAATGTGCTACAGACTACTGACAAAGAGCTTCAATTAAGCCTTTGAAATTCTATTTCATGTGAGTATTTTAGAAGTAGCACAGTATTTCTTGCATTGTTTGTCTCAAGTAAAAAAATCCAGTGTCAGTTTTTCAGTTTCTTCCCTTGATCTGAGTATATGATATTCCAAAATGAGCATATTCTTGATTAAAATTGGTTACATTAAAAAATAATGTATCATCAATCACATAGATTCAGGTCATTGTGTAGATTTGCATATTGCACATTCGTACATAATTTTATAGTAAATTGTTGTTATGTGTTGTTGGCATGGTAATGTTAACAAGATTACTGATTTGATAAAACAGGTTGTGCTAAGTTTCATGTCTGTATGTGCAGGTATAGACTACAGTGTAAAGACAATAACTGTGGACAACAGTCAGGTGGCGCTGCAGATGTGGGATACAGCAGGACAGGAAAGGTGAGGTATCATCTCGTAAGGTGAAGGCAAAGAGATTTCTAATTTAAAATGTTACTCTAGTTCACACCTGTGCTACTTTAATAAGGTGAAATGTACTTGTTGAATGCTAAGAAGTTTCATGAAATCAAACAGTTTCCTTGTCTTTGGTAAAAATGTAAACACACCACACAGCTTTTCTATCTTTCCATGTGCCAAGTCATTCAGTAACATGGTGTTTTGAACTTAAAGCACTTCAGCAAGTTCTCATATGAAAGCATTATTCCTCTGTTTTTACAAGTTGAATAGATCCAAAGAACAGAGGGAGTTTTCAGGGATTTTTCTAAGTGTCAGTGAAAATAAAATACTTCCTCCTTCTCCCTCAGGTATCGAAGCATCACCAAACAATTCTTTCGCAAGGCTGATGGTGTGGTTGTGATGTATGACATCACAGCTGAGCAGAGCTTCACAGCTGTCAGACAGTGGCTGACAAGTGTAAAGGTAAGACAGTAACAGTCTCCCAGTCACTGCTTCACACATTTTTCACAGGAATTCCACAAAATATCCATATTATATCCAATATTATTATTTATTTCATATATTCAACAAAAGAAATATCAGGCAAAGGTTTTTGTTTAACTTTCTGTTTGCAGTTGTTGTGCTCTTTTGATTTGGCTATATGTTATGGACCATTAATATTTTTCACAGTATATTAATGTAGAAAATATTGGGCTAATACTGTAAAGGTTAATTGTTAACAGTAATTATTCTGTACACTGCTGGCTGGTTTCCCACTGGGGAGCTGAGAGCAACAGGGAAGCTCAGCCTTTTAACTGCGATGCTGTTATGTTGAGTTTCTTTAAGTCTGCAATCTCTCCTCTTCCTGTACAGGAGGGTGCAGGCGAAGACATAACCATTATGCTCTTGGGAAACAAAACGGACAAGGAGATTGAGAGACAAGTTGAGAAAGGAGTGGGCGAAAGGCTGGCCAAGGTGACTGTTTATTTAGTTTTAATAAATGAAAGAAACATGATGATTGTTGAATTGAGAGAGTTTTAACTCCTGTATGATTCTGAGGGTGTTTTATCTTCTTCTTTTTTTTCTTTGTGTTTTATTCTTCTAGTCTCTGGTGTGTACTGTAGTTGCTATGGAGATCAGAAAGAATCATGTGAACCAATATTGTTACATAAGAAACTTTGCTTTCTCTCTTTCAAATATTAATGCAGAGTATGGTCTCAGTTGGCCCACCGTGATCAATGTGCTGTAAAAGCTGAAATTGCTCAGACACACTGTTTGTTTCAGACAGAGCAGTGTTTCTCTTTTGTGGTAATAATAGCCATCATCATCATCATCATTTTGGCTCTTTTTCAGGACTGCCAGATGACTTTCTATGAGTGCAGTGCATGTTCTGGACACAATGTGGTAGAGTCCATGGTTCATTTGGCCAGGTGAGCAAAAGTAAAGTCCTTTGTGTGTGAATTTATCCAACAGGAAAAGAAAACAAAAGAATCAGGAATGTGTCACAACTGTCTGCTGAAATAGCTCTCAAAGTGAGATTTGTGGTTTGTACTGAAATAAGGCAATTCACACAGAGCCACATGTTTAATTTGTTCTGTGCTGGAGGCGCAAAGGACCTTGTCTTATCAGCCGATTACGGGGAGCAAACAGAGAGAAGTGAAAAGATCTGCCATTGTTGTGAAGTAAAAAAATCAAACCTTCATGTTACTGTCTAAACCATATTTCGTCTCCTCTTTGTGTGCGATGTACAGTTACTTTATTTCATTTAGACAGGTATAGTCCATTGCACTGCTCTGTCAGTAATCTATCTATTATATCTATCTATTATTGACATTTGCAAAAAATAACCATACTGCACTGTTGCAAATGTAAGTAGCATTACAGTTTGACTCGACATTATGGTTCTCCTCTTGGGGTTATCCATGCTGTGACGATAGAGCAAAACAGCATTTAATACACAGCAGCATGACAAAAAAATATTAAATAACCATTCAGGGTTTAAACAGACCTGATGCAGATGGAGCAGGACTGAAGCAGGTGCAGGTTGGGATGCAGTAGCAGCCGCAAAACATCACTTTTCAAAGCAACCGGACACAAAGGACACAAGACATCAGCATGTACAGTACACCCAGGTGTTGTGCCAGAACTGATTCATTTGTTTATGCCTCATTATGTTTCTTAGAATTCTGAAAGAGCAAGAGGACAGAGAGAAAGAGAAGACTGTCCAGCTGGTCAGCAGCCCCGCAGAGAAGAAGAGATCCTGCTGCTAACAGATAAAAAAAAAACACACACACACACAGTAGCACTACTATTTACTAAGATACACAACGTCAAAATGTGACCACATTATTCTGAATAGCAGCACAACTTCTTCTCACCCAGTCTTCACCTTGCAGGGTAAAGTCTACACCAGAGTGAATACTGTCATGTGTCACAGATGTTATTGCACTATTATGAATAGTCTACTATAAATTATTTCCCAAATTAGTTGCAATTTTAATTCTCCAAATAATAATAATGTAAGCTAAGTTCAAATATTACCTTTCAGGGATAGATATAGGAATCAGCAATCAAAAAACTGAATCCTTTTTGAGTCAAACTAAGACTTTATCATTTTTTAAATGTTGGATATTCCTTCAAACTTTGACTACTGTAACTCCTAAATATTTATGACTTCCGAAAGCCTTTTTA
Source organism: Thunnus maccoyii (assembly GCF_910596095.1). NCBI lineage: Eukaryota > Metazoa > Chordata > Actinopteri > Scombriformes > Scombridae > Thunnus > Thunnus maccoyii. The sequence continues at coordinate 25,517,122 of NC_056537.1, read as the reverse complement.
TCTGTCACATGTGGACTTTTTACTGTATGTATTATTCATTCAGTGTTATGAGTACATTTTTAGCTATGTTGCTTTCTCACCTTTTGTAGTACACACACATATGTTGGACACAATAACATGAACACCTATGAGTTATAATCCAATCTTGTGTAGTTCTGTTGTAAACCCTACATTTTGAAGCTTTTGGTGTTCAAAGATTGTTTAATGATGTGTTGATTCATCTCTGTGTTATCTATTAGGGCCCAGATTAGTTGTGGTGTTATGTGGCATTGCTGGATGTGGCACACATGTCTCAGTTTCTTCACCTGCTGATCCTGTAGTCAAATCAATACCTCTCAGACACACAACTGAACAATATTAGCTTAAATGTAGTATTTGTTGCAAGGTATTTTATTTTATTTTACAGGTGTTTATGTTATTTTGTCCATCCTCTGAATATTGTAATTTGATTTGCAATTCTGTGTTGTTGTTGTGACAATACTGAAGGTTGGTGGGCTAGCTGAGCATTTTGTTGGGGGTTTTCTTAGTTGTGTGTACTATTTTAAGAGCCAGACAATAATACAGAAAATTATTTCTCTCCAAGGGACCAAATGAGGTTTAGTGCACAAAATATTTATTTCAGATCATCTTAATCTGTGTGCCAAGTATTTTATGAAAATGATGTCACAGCAACATGTAACATGTTAAGTAAGTTATGTAATCTGTATGTTACAAGAAGGAGTTCAGATTCTATTGTTTGGCATTGCACTATAGTCACTTATAGTGATTCACTACTGCCAGTGTCTTGCACGTCACTTTAATGTATACACAGAAATGTAAATAGCATAAAACAAATAAATAGATAAATAATTGTTGCTGTTAATATAATTTGTAAAACACCTGGTGACTGAGTCATTTCTTCCTTGTACTATGAAATTGTAAAGAAGTTATACAGCATCACCTGGTGGATGAGTTTGCACATTGCTGTTTATTCAATTTTTTAAGTTGACATGACAATATGTAAAACAACATTCAATTTTTTAGTAATACATGTGAATTAACATGCCAATTTATAAGAATTTTCATAGCTAAGAACCGATATGGCCAGCAAGGTTTTGGTTTAATTTGAGCAGCCAAATCTTCATCACATTACTTTTTCCATAGGTGTGTTACTGTGGACAGATTAAGAAGGTGCTCTTTCAATACAAGTATTACTCTAGATAAATATATGGTTCATTGTGTATAATTGATTATAAGCATTAAGTAATGACTCATAAGAATGTATTGCTTATTTGTACCAGTCAGCGTCCTGTCAGATACCAGGATCAAAGAAATTGTCAGACTGTGTGCTCTCAGAAGGCAGCATTCAGTTTGAGACTGAACTTTTTGTTGATTGTTACTAGCATTAATTGCATGCTTTATAAATTATCTAGTTTCTTCAATTGCTTCAAGGTGCTCATACTCTGTATTTTGGTTACAGCCCTGAAAAGATTAATTAGGCCCTCTTGCACAGCATAGAAGACACAGGAATCGAGGCTGGTTCTTGTCTCTAGATATGATATCATTTAACACACAATTACTAAATTCTTTCAAAGATAAAACTAATTGTATTTTATATTGTTTTCCTTAGTTGATGTTTGAGGCAAGTAGGTACATTAATATGAGCTTTTAAAAATATTTAAAACCTCTTCAGATAATCCAGATCCACATCTTGACTAAAGACAACCCTTCAGTGGGTACCTTGGCAATGACCTCAGAGCACCAGTGAAGTGGGAAGATCATTTTCATCAGCTTTCAATACACTACAGTGTGTCCCAACTGTGTCCAATGCAGTAGACTGGAACAAATTCATAAACTCCAGTATCACATCATGTGATGGTAAATGCTACTAGAAGCATGATTCTCAAACTTATTAGGTTCAAGCCAAGATATTAGCACAAGTCTTCAGGTTTTATCTCCTAAGAATACTTCATTGTAATCTGAGATCATAGCAGGCTAGCTAAAGCTTACAAGCATCCCTTCTGAAAAACCACAGATTTCAGACCTGCTTACAAAGGAATTTATAGGATATTATGGGTTCGATTGGTTGATGTGGATCATATCCAGATATTTAAAGAACATCAAATCTTAAATCAATACAAGGTAAAAGGAGAGTGGTTAGTGTCTATATATGAAATTATAGACAAAAGCTAAATGCAGCAGTGCGGAAAAGAACCAGGTACACTTCGGCACTTGTCAAGGCATTTAGGATGGAGGAAGGTATGTTATTGGCATGTCAACGTCACCTCAAACTGACAACACGGGGCACATCTGGAGTCCAAACTGTGCAACAGTATGAGCTTCGACACCTTCTATTATACAAGCTACTAGTACACTGACTATGCAAACACACTTTACCTTTCACATTACACATATACTATACGCACCTACACAGGTTTTTCCTTGGCTGAGGTGTTCCATTGCTGTTAGTTTTCTAACATTGCTGACTGATACTAAATTGATACAGCTATAAACTTACTTGTTGACTTGTTTTCTCTGATGACCATTCCCTACAGTACATAATGACATAAATCTTAAACTTATTTTCTACCTACAGCTTTGACAGAATGTGGAAAATACAGTACTTCATTCATGAGCTCTACTGTATTTTAAAAATGCCATCTATCCCTTCATGAGGTCCAAGTTTATGGTGGAAAACAAATACTGAACAAAACTCACAAGTACATCACTCCATCTCACATATACGCACATCAATAATCAATAACACTCATCAAGACTAGAAAATATTCCTGACCTCATTTTGTCAGTGTTACATTCAGAGTTGTTTAACAGTCAGCATCAATACCTTCCTGTCTTCATGAGAAACTGCGCTGACAATAGCGATATTGTCAATGGGGCCATCTCTGCCTGGTTTCTACCCTGGTCTTCCCTCTCACTCTTTGGCCCACTTGTGTTACGCTGTGTGTCTGTGGATCAAGGGAAGTCTCTGTCTCCCTCTGGTGCTCAGGTGTTGTACTCGGTGAGGCACTAGGGTCCCCAGTTATACTTAACGCATCTTGTAGTCGTGGGATATTGCTGCTTCACATAACTGTCCTTTGAAATCCAGCTCGAAGGTAAAGTCCAAGTCACGCTGCAGGTTGACAGAGAGAGAAAAGAATTTTTTTTTTAGAGAGAAGCCAGAGAAGCAAGAGACTAGGAGACAGCAACTAAGCAAATATGCAGCAGAAAGTGAGAAAAAAAGACAAGAGAGTACTCTCAGATTAGATTGCCTCGACAGCAGAACATGGTGTTAAATAAGCAACAGACTGTTTGTGTCAGACAACAAGAGAACACAAGCGCCGTTTCCTTCCCAGAGGGGGAGGAGAGGACACTGACAAGGTCAACAATAAAATCTATTGTTGTTTGTCTGGAAGTCATTGCAGTGCTGCTGCCTGCTTGACCGCTATCCAACACTGAGGAGAAAACAATCTGTCGTGGGCAGGCAGCACAGGAAATGAGTCACTTCTTAGCTCGGATATAAAGACAAGACACCAAGTAATACTGTGAAATATTTTCATTTTATATTTACTGAATGTTTATACATGTATGTATTTATATGTTACATCTATCTTCATCACCTACTTAGACAGTAAACATTAGATTGTGCAATACTCACAATGTTTTTCTCATTGGGCTTCATAGCAATGCTGCCAGTGATCTCTTCTCCTCTTCGCACAGTCAAATAATCCTCTAGGTAAAACACTGTCTGCTTCCAGTGGGTGTATGGAGCATCAGGAGCTGGAAAAAACACACACAACAGCAATTTTAATCTTTTAACCCTAATGTTCTGTTTGAAGTCCTGCTCTATTTAACAGCTCAAAAAACATACTTCACACTGTTTGGTGAAATATGTTTTGAAGTGATGAATTGTTGCAGAAAATAACACGTATTCTGGTTGGGGTTTCAAAGCATGGTTAAATATAATGGCTTTATATCTGTGCTCAGTGCTGACAATACTTTGCTATGCAGCACTGTTCCTCCTGAGTGTTAGAACAGTTTGTTATTAAGAGGTCTAAAGGGGAGTCAGACGTCATTATCTTGTAAATGACCCTTAAGTAACATCACTATGCAGGATATCAAACATTACTTTGTCCGTGAATTGCTTTTGACAGATGAAATGAATGTTTTTTGTTCTTGCATAATCCATATAACATATAAAACATGAGATACTTCCTCATTGTACTTCCTCATAATAGCAAGCCTTTATGGTTATTTCTGTATTTTGTCACTTACATTAAATGTGCAAGCCCAGTTTGTGGGAGAGGTTACACTTCAATACTTTTCTACATGTTATGTTTTCATATGGTTAGAAGAAAAAAAAAACATGTTTAAAAGGGGTGGGGGTGGAGGGATTGGTTTATTTTGCAATAACTATCATCGTTTTGCATATGAGGAAGTATAGCCTGTGTCAACAAAACACAAGGGTTAAGTTGAGTTTTTTTACTTTGGCAACACACCAAAGTCACAGGCGCGAGGCAAAAGTCCTTGTCAATGATGCATTCATTCATTACTTTACCCAGTTAATCTTCTTGAGTGCTGCCAAGGACCTGATGTCTGTGCCAAAATATACACTGAGCAGAAGGCGGAGAGACACCCTGGACAGGTTGTCAGTCCATCATAGACTCATGATGGTATCTACAGTCTCCTGTCTAGCCAACATGCATGTCAGGAGGACAAAAAACACAACATGTACAGAGAAAGAGCAGAGGCAGGGAACCAATTCTGTGTCCGTCCCTCTTGATTTCAAGATGACAGCTCTGAAGTAAAAGTTGGAAAATGCACGACTGCATTCCTGACCTTGAAACAATCATCTTTCATCACCGTTTTACTTTGTATCTATTGTGCTGCCTTACGTCCATTAAAGTGTGTGTGTGTATATATTTCTGTCTGTGCGCGTGCACAGAAATAGATGGGTAAAATCTAACACCCCAGCCCCAAAATATATGTGAGCAATGCATTCCCCAGTGCCCTGACCGTTACTGATCGCTTGGCCAAGATTCAAAAGGTCAGCTGCACTTAAATCGAATTTCTGCCAGCTGTCCTGGGGCAACTTGGTAATTCTGCCTCTATAGACCAGCTCTTTGTGAGTCCATAGATAAAAGGGCCTGCCAATCAGCACGGCGGCAGCACAGCCCTGGCTCTAGGTTTTTGGGCATAGTTCAGTTAAGACACTGACAAGCATGCTGTGTTTCTTATGCTAATTCAGTAGATGAGATGGCATTTCTACTGACAAGCATGAATTCTAATCTTTGACCCCTGCTTGCCCTTTCCCCATTGGCTGAGAGTCTCTGTGTGTGTCTGATATAACTGTCCTTCATGACTGTATGGGGAATCAATGGCATACTCTGGCTGTGTGTGTGTAAGTTTAGATGTGTATCTTAAAGTTTAGGTAGGCAAGAAGTCTGACATTGAAAAACTTGCCTGACAGACAAACTTGCAGAAAATCAATAGAACAGGAAATGAAGGGAACTGGGTTTGGGCAGAAAAAGCTTGGGTTAGCAAATAACTATATATGGAGGAGATTAAAGGTCCTGATTATTTGATGAATAAAAGATGATGCACATATTTATTTATGCCATAAGATCTATTGCACAAACAAACATTTATAGTGATACAACCTGTTTTGGTTTTTTTTGCTTTGTTTTCTCTAAGTAAGATGCCTTCCACTCCATCACAACTAGAGGTCAGTCACACACCAATTCTGACACAGCATTGCCCAGACTGGCCATAAAAATTCAGATCATGACAATAAGCCTGATATGAACTGCTCTAATGTACAATGACATTTACTGCAGTGATCCATGCTTAAAGCCTCATCACAGACCACGCTAGAAAATGGCCTCTGATCTATGATTAGAGGTACGTCTAAGCACCATGAGGAAGGAGGCAGAGTGAGTTCACACACAAAATTTCACCATGACCTACCTAGAGCCTTCTTAGCTTTCATATCTAGGCAAAGTAACCAGCTACTAAGGTTAGTTATGGGCATAACACACAATGAGCGTGAGAAATGGACCACTGTATAACCTGGGATGTTCTGACACATGGATGTTACACCCATTTTAGTTCAGCTAAAATAGTACTGCGAGCGCCCTAGTGAGGCTTCCCTGCAGCTGATTCCAAACCCCTGGCTGCCAGTATGAGGTCCCACATAAATGTTTGATTCTGGAAGGTTTCTTTTGCTCAATGAAGTGAAATACAGTTCCAAGGGCATTTATTCTCTTTACTCCCTAGTTTTTTCCCCTCCCTCTCAGTAGTCTATACTGTTAAGTGCTTGCTGCCAGCATCCTACTATTCACTGCAACATGATTTTGGATGCTCAGGGTTAGTTTTGGCAAGGAAGGCTGCCAGAAAATGTAATTTAATTTGAATGTAAACCTAAAAGTTTTTAAATCTTCTAATATCATTATTGGTTTACTTGTAACATTGGACAGGTTAAAGGCAAAAAGCATTTTTATTGTTTTAATTAGTGATATATATAGAAACATCCGCCTGAATTCAATATCATAAATAAAAGTGCTTCTCAAGCAAATGAATGGTTGGACACAAGTTGTTTTTTTTCTCACTAATTTCAACTACATTCTTTTTTCAGTCCTCTTAAAAACTTTTTCTCTTCACTGGTTCAGATGTCTGTGCTTTCATCCTCTCAAACAGAGTAATGTATTATTGGTTGTAAGGGCTGTACAGTTCACTTTATCCCAGAAGGGCTCTTTTCTTTTACATCTAACATTTGATCTATATTTGGCTCACTGAAGATGTCAGGGGAAGACATTGTATGTGTATGTGAAAGTATGAACTCTGCTGTACAAGTAGATACTGAATCTGACCTCTGGGGGGTACTGTTCTGTTGCTGAAGCTTTACTCATATCTCTCTGTGGAGGAAGGTAATCCTATTTAAAGAAAAATCCCATTACTATCACTATAATGAATATACCACAAGCTACAGATGTATGCCCACACATACACATAGGTCCCTATATTGCTGTATATAGAAGTGTGAGGCATCTTACCGGTGGAGAAACCTGTCTTCTTGTGACACTTAGTGAACTCAATGTTGAAGTAGGTGACCAGTGCATGGATGTAATCATTCCTCTGGATCTGCAGGCAGAACGATGAGGTGAATGAGAGGTCCTCAGTCTTTACTGTGTAGATGTCCACCTCCTATTGGAGTAAAGAGATGGATGCTTCTCAGATATCTGGACCACATAAACAAAACTCCAACACCATAAGTCATTGGTATTAATATATTAAGCTCTCTCCAAACATCCCTTATTCCCCTTTTAAAGGAATATATATATATATATATTTCTTGCCAAGAATTAAATGAGAAAGAGATACCTCTCTTATCTCTGTCCATTGAATATTAAGCTTGGCTTAGCACAAAGACTGAAAACAGAAATCCCCACAGGACCCAAGTGTAAAGACAACATATTGCAAATTAAACAAATTAATGTCTTAATTAGAGAGCTGTAAAGATGCTGGTGGGTGGAATTTGTTACATTCGGACAGAGCCAGGCTAGCTGTCCAGTCAGCTAGTGATAGCTTATTTATTCCAACCATTGACTAAGGATCTGACAATCTACCAATAATCTAGAAATAAATAAATCCAGAAATTTTGTGATGTTACATACAATACATAAAAGAGACTGAAAGGACGTACATCAGGACATACAGTACAGCGTCCACCCCCATTGGGACTATACCACAATGCTAATAACCATTGACAATGAGGCCAGTAACCCTTGTGTCAATATGACAAGGAGAGGGGGCCTGGGGTTATCTGGAAGCTCTAACTATTGTCAGCCTCCAGGTGTTATTCATGCATGGTGCTAGTAGGCCAAACCTCTAAATGTGCCCTATTTCCAGTCAGTTTAACAGGGTATCGGATACCTCATTGTCCAGCAAGGCCATGTTCAGAAAAGAACAAATTGTTCCAGATCATTGTTTACTGCCATGTCAGCGGCACTGCGCCAACATATCATGTTAGCTTTGATTGCTAAGTAACAGCGGGGACTGCAGCTCACCTGAAACCTACAGCATGCTGCAGGGTACACATGTGGGCAGGAGGTGTGATAATCTTGTTTCATGTACCATCCGTGCTAATAGATATTCACTACTAGCTTTCTGGCTTTGGTGCCAGATGTCACATTTGCTGTGGAGGAATGAGCCTTATGTTTGCTGGCAATAAAAACAATGCAATATTAATGTTGGATTACCCCTGCTGCCTTTGCAAAATAATCACTCTCATAAACACATTTACCATATATTTACTCTGGCCATGCAGAATAAAGTTCTCAAAGTCACATTTCAAAGTTTAAGACAGCAATATAATGCACTGCAATGTTTACCCTCTTGCAATTACATTAAAGGTAAAATAAAAATTTTAAGAGCACTAGGTTGTTAATATTAAATTAATTATTTTCTCCAGGATTATACTAATGTAATGATGCTCATCGAGTATTGTTGCCAAAGTTTTGAGCAGCAGTTAAATAACATGATGTCCTACGTGTGCTACTGCTCAGCTGTGCAACTTTAATAAGGTCATTCAGTAATCCATTTAAAGACAATAAAGTTTGTCAATGGGGTATCATTGTTGCAAGCCTTTTTTTTTTCTCCACAAGATCCAAAGACAGGCAGCATTCCCACCAGCTTCATCAAAAATTTTATTAAACTCTTATGACTGATCGCTGGGCCATTTTTCTTTAATATCTCACAGCATTTAAAATGAAATACTGTCTGAGGTCAAAGAGAACAAAAAAATGGGTGCATGACAGTCAGTGGCATGGAGGAAGCAACTCTGAAGTCAAGGTATGATCGTACTGCAATATTCCAGCAGGACAGAGATGAGATAGGGCAGGGGCGTCTAATCAATGTCAGCGATAAGAAGGCCACCATGACGAGGAGCACAATCAGGACAACTAGACAGGCTGCTATTGACATGCATGGCACAGCAGCCTGATCAGTTTAATCCACACAGTGAGGGACAAAGACAGGGCAACAGCCATACATCAAGGTGGAACTCATACCAGCCACAGCATGTCATGCAATATGTTTACCAATCAATCAATGTCATTGAGTAGTTATGGTTGATATATATGTGTGCTTGCGCATGTGTATGTATGTGTGTGTATTACCACTGTAGTCACAACTGCTAATATATATATATATATATCAACATTGTGCAGTCAAATCATTCCCTCTTACTACTGATGGTCTGTTCAGTTTTCGTTGGCACAGTTTTCCTCCACAGATGAAGTGTACTGACAGTAGTGATAATGTTGAGAAAACAATCTCACCAAAGGGTGCATTTGGTAGCTGATCTGGAGCTTTTGATCATATCGTACAATCTTCATCAGTAAATGTTTACATTTCCATTTTTTCTGATGTCTTCTGACTTCTTGTCAATGTTGGCTTAAAAGCTCAATAGACCTTCTGGTAAGACTGCTGGTATACTTCAAGTGCTCAGAAAAGAAAAATGGAAATTTGAGAAAGTGAGCAAACTCAATCTTGTGATGAAGATCATATAATATGATAGAAAGCTCCAACAGCCACCAGATGGATGTTGTGATAAGATTCTTTTGTCAATTGCTGTTTCCAAGATCAAAAATGAAGTTTGAACCATAGCAGTGATAATCTCGTGATAGGGTGTTGCTGCTGCATAAACCAATGGTCATCAGTGCCACTGATAGAAAACACCTGATGCCTACAATTTGCTACAAGGGTGATGAAGCCCAGTATTGTAAAAAAAAAAAAAAAAAAAAAGATTGATGACAATCAGCCATATTATGATCAGTATTTTACCAACCTTGACTAGGCAGGAGTTGGTCACCACCTGTTTGGAGTCCACTACATCCACCAGTGGTTCCTTCATGGCCACATTGCGGATACAGGTCATGTCAAAGCCATACACGTTCTCCCACCCTGGTAAATACATTATCATTACTTTACCATATTCAGTTGGTAATTAAACAGCAAACATATGAAATATGTTTCTTCTTTCCAAGTTTTTGTTCCATTTCTTCGGTGGTAAAAGTCGTAGGAGGTGTAAACAGGTGGGCTGCAGCTAAAAAACAACACTTGTCGGGGGCTATCTCACAGATCTTCCCAGAATAGTCTGATCTATGACCCCAGAGACAGAACTCCAGTGATTTTGAAACAATTTTCATTATGACAGATGAAGGTCACATTGTGTTCTAGTATGATTTGTAAACATGAGCCTCCGTGAGGCTTCAAGTCTTTCCTCGGATATCCTTGCTGCTTAGGCTAAATAAAATCATGCATTATTCATTAAGCTCCTTAAGATGTGTGTGAGTGTGAGCAAACATCTCTATCATGACCCAAAAGGAGAGAGCTAGTTGAGTGCGCCAGAGAGCTGGTGATAATGAACAGGTCACACACCCTTGGGGACTTTGTAATGTACTGTATTTGCATTTCTTGCCACTCACTTAAATAAGGCAGAGTAGCACTAATGACCACAGGATGCTTTACTGGAGTGCTACAGAAGCCCACTTCTAACTCAGGCCTGCAGAGAGAGACATTTGTGGTCAGTATAGTATGTGCACTTGTCTCACCACTCACTTCAGTCTGGCCACGTCTACAGTTCACAGTTACAGAATAATTGCAGACTAAAGTGTATCCAGGCATCTTAGGAAAGCTTTACAGTCAGTGAAGTAATGTGATATGACTTTCCGGAGATATTATCTGCTGCAGTGTGGTTGTATAATTTCCCAGATGTATGGGGGAGTGTGAGTAGGATGCCTATGGGCTATTGCTCTGTTTCCCTGTTGTCATCTAGGTTATGCACCAGCTTAACACTGACTTTGGCACCGCTTTGTGTCCAGAAGCAAAACATCGCCTACGGTCCTCCTTGCGGGCTTAGAGTGGGATGATACAGAGATGGAGAGGCTTGTTGACTTATAATACCAATTACCGCCCCCAGTGTTATGCCTGAGGAAAAGTTCAGAATCATTTGCAGTGCTGAAAGGGTTGTGCGTGAATGCAACCGCACTTGTGTGAGTACAATTCAGGGTTGTGGACAGTGTTCTACATGCATGGTTCATTTCCAATATAGAGACATAATCCTGGTTATAGCTGCCCAAGGGGCGAACTACAGCTACATTGAGGACACCTGGTGCAATACAAGACAGTTACATTTCAGAATCCAGGTTCAGGTAATGAATACACACACACACACACACAGCCCCACATTTCATACACACTCTCACACTGAGCTTACAATGTATTTTGAAGTCTTTATACTGTCTGTCCTCTATGGCCACCACATACAGAGAGGCACGGTCAGGAAACATTAATCCACCGGGTTTCTGTTTGACAAATGAGGCAAGGAAATAACTCAGCAATGAATTCTGAACACATTATAAAAGGTCTACAACATTTGTGACATTTCATTCCTAAACTAAGTACAAGTTTAAATAATTGAGGAGTTATTGCTCCCTCTGTGTGCTGACTGATGGAGCAGGACCTCTGCTCATGATGCACAACTGCAAGACTATAACTGTTATTTTCCAGTTATGTTATATAAAAGAATACATAATAACAATAAAAATATTTTTAATTAAACATTAAAAATGTCCCATTAATGTAATCATGCTTCCTGACTTTTGAATTGTGTTTTAAATTGTTCGTTTGTTCTGTTAATGCAATAAATCCTGTATTATTATATTTAGTTGAGCAGGATTATTTTTATTATTATTTGGTTAAAAAAATAGTATTTGTGGCTTAGTTTATGCCTGGTAGCTTAGAAACTGGTGTTACTGCAGGACACGCTAATTCATGTCTGTAATACACACATACATATTCCACGCAGCTTACCAGCCACTTGTCCCTGGCAAAGATGACAGTGTTGAGCATGGATTCATAGAAGAGGCAGTAACCCATCCACTCCGATATGATGATGTCGACCTTCTCTACAGGAAGCTCCACCTCCTCCACTTTACCTTTGAAGATGGTGATCACTGAAACACATGACATATCTTTTAAATCATGAGCAATGCTAGATGTTTCAGCATATAAAAAGCGTCTTTACAAACTCCTACACATGAAAGAAAGAAAGAAAGAAAGAAAGAAAGAAAGAAAGAAAGAAAGAAAGAAAGAAAGAAAGTTGGTACAGTATGTGCTCCCATGGTAGCCATGCTGTTCTTATGGAAATCAGCAGCCCAGTTGGGGTTTACAGAGTAGAAGTGGATCTTTGCCCTGCCGGAGATTAGCTGACTTCAGCTTTGTTTGTTCTGCCTTGGCGAGAAGTTATTAAAGAGTTTCCCTGGTGATACAAAGTGTTTGTCTGAATGACATGAGAACCCTCTTCCTCCAACTGGTGATTGCTTTCTGCTTATTCACTGGCCTTCTTGTGCTAAAACTGAACATAGTGTTAACTCTTGTTCCAATTACTGGTGCATACTTGATATTCATAAGTTTATAGATAGAACATTTGCTGACAGTGTGGTTTATGGAGCTATTATTTGGCAGATGCACAGTCAGTAAATTTATTTTCAAAGTTGCAGGGGTGTTATGATAAAAAACATGCTTTGAAGTTACATCATTTGGAAATATGTTTGTACAATTGAATACAAATGAGCCTGTCCAGCCAGTATGAAACTATAAATACAGATTCAGAATTCAACCAACAACCGTTCAAAATCCCAACAGTAGAATACCCATGATCACCCCTCTTCTTCTTTTATACATGTCAGCATCTGCAATCCTTCCTTCCTCTTCACTATGTCTATCATTACCGTAATCAAGTTTGCTGTTGTCTTCCACTGAGAATAAAGTGCAGTGTCATCAGGATGGAGTGAGGAGGAAAACTTTCAGCTCTTACCACTGTCGAGGTGGTTGGACTTGATGATCCTCTCTGAGTACTCTGATATACTGGAACATTCAATCTGGTGAAGTAGAAAAGAAAAAAGTATCAACTGACCATACTGTAGATCAATCACTGTAATGGAATGTCTACTGCACTTGTACTGACTTGTCCTCAGTTTGCTTATAATGTAAACTCAGAACACTATAAATGTTATTGCTGCACTGATGTTGATTGGAAGGAGTATGTCTCACATAGTTGTTGTTTTTTATTGCTGGGGTAATAAATAACACACAGGAGTCCAGTTGTGAAACAGAAAATAAACTCATTTAGATAGTTGAAATTTTGACATTTGATGTCTACATGTTTTGTTACATTAGACATTTGTAATAACTAGTTGCAACAGGTAGTCTCTAAAGACAGATGATGCAACCAGGATGACACTATATTCTTTTATTGAGAAGGGTCGTGGGAAAGCAATCATTTATGTCCCATGTGTGGCCCTAACAGGCAGCAACATTCACTTCTAGAATTTTAAAAAAAGTCCTAATGACCTAAAGTCTTGTTGCTGCACAAGCATGTCTGTCCAACACTGCAGCCACTTATAAGGTGCTCTTTGTTAGAAAACACAGTATTTTTTCTTGTTTCTTATCTCTCTATGGGTGGCTTTCATTCCAATCCTGATTGAAACACTTCAGGTTTGCACCTGGTTAGAAAACTTGAAAGAGTATTAGCTGGCTTACTATCACCAGATTATTTCTTTAAAGAGTGGAAAATAAAAGAACATGAAGGAAAAGAATTTACAAGGTAATGGCTGCCACTGAAACACTGCAAGAGCATCTTACTTTAAGTAATTATGGTGGAGATTAGTCATTGTTCAACCGAAACCAGGCATTTAGCCCTGATGGACCTCAAACTTCTAGTTTCATTACTGTTTTGTCATTTAAAATTCTTTTAAATTGTCTTCACCCTGCTGCTTTTATCTTTATCCCACTGCCTTCCTCAGTCTCTCCTGCAATATCTGCAATAATTTCCCTAAGCAGCATCCTTACATCCTCCATACCCTCTCTTGTTCTGAGCTCCCTCGCTTGGCATATTTTGTACTTCCTGGTCTGCCCACCAGCGCAGGACTCATTGCTGATTTATGGAGGTGCCAGCAATAACAGAGTTACAACATCCAGTAATAAAGGTCCTTCATTCATCAGAGGAAACTCTGGACACTTGTAGTAAGCAGCTCTCAAACAAAAATAAGGACATATTTCAGCAGGAGTCATTTGTCAATACAAGGTTCTTACAACATCAGGGAGTCTGAGAGTATAGATTTTCAGCTCAGTGTGTACACTGTGTTACACCATTCCAGGGACTCGGTTTGTCGGAGGTGTGCAGACTTATTTGTGCAGCAAGAGATCCATCTGGTCGCAATCAAGCAGACGACTCTTGAATGAATGAACTCTAGGTGCTCTGGATCGTAAAAAGGCAAAGCCAGGCTGGGACCCTTGTGGAGAGAGTGGGCTGGAAAATAGAAGCACTCAGGTGTGCCTTGGACTCTCATGGAAGAATGAGGTCTATCAGGCTTTTATTATAGGGCCAGAAACTGATTCGACATGCTCTATAAGCAACGCACCAACTGTGAGATGGACAAATTGAGAGATATCATCTTGGATATTTCTCTTTTTGTTGCTGCAATTCAGTATAACATGCATACTGAGATTAAACTCTGGCCTCTGATGTCTAGCTGAGGTCTACAGCACTGCCTCCCTGGGGCAGCCCTATTCTCTGCTGCCTATTAGTAGAGGAGCAGTCAGGAGGCTGCTGGTGGTGCCCACAGCCTTCTGCCTGTATGTCTGTCAACTACTCGTACACAAGGCCCATGGATCTGCCCATTAAAAACCAGCCTGTATCAACTGCATAAACAAACACCTACAGTAATGCTGCACCAGGTGTTTGTATGCATGTGCACTTGCAGGCATACGTGTGCATGTGTGTACTGCTGTGATGTTAGCGTGTGCCAACGCCAGCCCTCTAATTGGCGATGATCTCTCATCTCTTTCTGAACCTCTATGAGAAGAGACAGCCATTAGCCATGTGTCCATCCGAGTCACGCTTCAGTGGGAGTACTGAAGCCTCGAGGCGTGTTCAGAGTCAACACCCCCTCACCCGGTGCCTCTTGCACCTCTCAGTGGTGTCAGGAAGAGTCACTGTCACTGTAGTCAGTCCCTATGGGCTCCCACTAGTCCTTCTCTCCAGAGACCCAGCAAGTTTCTAACTTTGCTCTGGTATCATGGCACCTGAGTCATAAGTTTGAAACAAGTATCCTGTGTCAGGTTTTTACTTTTACTTAAGTTTCAGTTGGTTTATAAGAATTTAAAGCAAAGAGTTTGTGATATATGGGAGTGAATTCTAAAGCAAACAGATGAACAAGCTTTGATATATTAGATTACTTTTTTTTGAGTGAGTAAGGGTCTGAATACAATACATTCATTATTTCAATATTTCAACATGTTACATAACCATCATTTCTTTAAGATCACAGGTAATATTACATCCCCACCCACACAAACATTATGACTAAAACTGTACAAATAACTATATACCTTATCAGCTTCTTATAGCTAACATTTATCAAATACTTGCCTAATGTCACATCTATGAGAAACTGAGCAACATCAGTATAAATCTTCCTGCCACATGTTGAATTAAATTTGAATATTCACACATTTCTGCCAATTTATGGTCAACCAAGCCTGAGAAAAGTATCTAGCTCACATTAGCTTACTTTATATGCTACCTGCTCTGTGCAAAATTACAGAGAGCCAAAGTAAATGAGTGACTGGTGAACAATAAGCATGGGTGAGCTTGTGAACTGGAAGTCACTGCCTATAGTTTTATATCAGGGGTTGGTGAGACCTGGAATGTGTTATCTATACAGACTTCTTCATGTCATATGGGGTAGAAATTAACATTATGAATTACTTTGCTGATTCAAATAAATTTTTTCAGGTCAGTTCAAAGATTTGTATTCGCTGACAGTGTAGTTTCACTTCATCACCATCACACTGTTCACAGTAAGTGAACGCATCACCGTTCATAACGTTGTTACATTCAGTGCTGATTCAGGCTGAATTAATTTCAGTCAGTAGTAGATTCAGCTAAGCAAGATGAGGTTTTATTTTCCAGTTGGTACAAAATGGTTGATAGCTCAGCAGTCAACTATTTGCAGCAGAGTTATAACGTACTGTGAATCACGACTGAGCTGACAACAGCACTCTCAGTCTCCACTGTTAAAAGCTACTTATAAAGTCAGTGACAATGGGGATTCAGTATATTCAGTTCCATTTGAAGATTCCATGTTAAAGATTTGTTCATACATGTTCTTAACACCTCTGACATGGAGGGTGGAGATGATAAAAATAGGCTATGATATGACTCTGGAGGGATCACATCACTGAACAACTCAAGACTGTGGTATGATTGCAGCGTTGGTTGTCTGGGGGTTAAAATGCTGCGCTTTACATAATTTAGCACTATATCCCGAACATTTTGATTAAATTACCTTGAGCAATGGACTTTGGCAAGGTATATTATGTATTATTAAACCCCAATAGATATCAAAGCTTTCAGATGAATCAGTTTCCCAGTCATGATTACGACTTGGACATTGATGTGAGCACTATTGACAAGTCTGAAACTGATGATTATGGTAACTCTGATAAGATGAAAACCATAAACAAAACACACAAATAATTTAGTGTACTTTGCTCTCATGTTTGCAATCAGTCATTCTTTGCTACAAGTCCATGATAACACTGACATGTTCTATTATAAAATCTGTCAAAAGATATTCAAGCATACAAAAGAAACAAGCACGGAAAAGATTAAAACTGTCATTTTTTACGATAAAACAAACAATACTTAAACATTGACTTAATTCTAAAAAGTGATCCTTCTCTAATTGGGATATCTTTTCCAAATGTCCACTGACTGCATTCTGATGAGCATGTAACTTTAAAGTCTGTCTCATCCATTCATATTTCTTCAAACCTCCGCCCACCTTTTGGCTGCCATCTCCCCTCGCTGCTTTTTTATCAGTGTGCTCACTGCTCTAATTCCGCCGATGCAAAGGAATCTACACACTCAAGCATGAGAAGGAAATTCTAAATCAAGTCTTTAATCAACTGCAGTAACTGCAGTCTATATATTGAAATGTCCCTGCGGTCTTGTGCATGTCGGTCAAACTTAACAAGCTCTAAAAATGAGAATTGCAGAGCATAAAACAGATATTTGCACCAAGAATCTTAAATACTGTGCACTGTGTGAATGCAAATCATGTTTGGGCCTCCACCCTGAAATTGGCTAGACATGAGCAATGGCCAGAATCTGTCCGTCTGCACAGGCATTTCAAATGTCTACACAAGCACTGCCTGTGCTTACTCTGATGCAGACATGCTTTATGTAAACGTTAGTTGCTGCAGCCTATTAAAACGCTCTTACTGAGTGCTCCAGATCTCATCATTCCAGATAAGAATGTGTTTCTGTTTTGGATTACATTATTTAACATCTAAGTGTTTTATATTAATCATTTAATGATGTACAAGCGTGGGGCATTAAATATGGACTTAATGTATCAGGGTTATGTGGCTCAGACACATGTGGAATTTAGCAGCAAAGAGCCTTTTATTGGTACTCTGTGGATCCAGAATCGAGGTTATCACTTTTCTTCCTTCTTTCATGACGTCCATATGATAGAGTAATGTTGTTGTTGGCCCGCAGCCCATTCCCTCCACCTCACAGGCTCATCTTTCACATGGAGCTTTATTGGGTTTAGGTATGATAAAGGTATGAGGCTTTGGTGCAGAGCTCACTCTAAGAACATCTGAGTCAAAGGTGAGCTAAATCCCTGAAGTCTTAGTCCCATTTATATGGGAAAAAAGAACTGCGCCAGATGGGCAGCAGTACCATAACACAAAAATGAGATGAAGCACAAACTTCCAAGTGCAGAATGTGAGGATGGTAGAGACAGAGAGAGAGAGAAACTGCATGAGACAGCATAGGAGAAAAGACAAACAAACATGAGAAGCAAGGCGAAGTCACACACACACACACACACACACACACACACACACACACACACATAAACACATAATGTCAACCAGTAGCTCAGAACAAGTCTCTTGGCAATTCCAAGTTAATCATTCCTCCCCTGAAGCAAATATATGCTGTCTGGAGCCACCGCACAAAAATAAGTTCCACGTGGTTATCCCAAGCTTGTGGTGTGTATCCAGCATGTATCCTCAGACATGCCCTGACTAGCAATTACCTCTGCTCCAGTACACGATAACAGAGAGCTCTCAAATCACGACGGCTCAGCCTGTCAACCTGCCTGAGAGGCCACACACTTTTATCACCTGCCTGTCAGACAAGATATTCCTTGAAGATTATAGGGAGTCTGGGGAAAATGGTTAAAATGTATGAACAGATACACAGGGAGGCGGCCATACACATACAGTACATGTGCACAGTGTGAGCAGGTTGTCAGGCTGGGCTCGGCAGTGATCAGATCCTGATGGTTCTGTGCGATAAGGGGCTCCACTGAAAGGGAAACATGTCTTACCCCGTACACGTGCTTTGCCCCTGCTTTGGCTGCGAACATGGACAAGATCCCAGTCCCGCTTCCAACATCCAACACTATTTTGTCCTTGAACACGTGCTTATTGTGGTACATGGAGTTCCTGTAGGTCAGCGTCCTCACTTCGTCCTTCAGCATCTCCTGGTTTTAAGCAGATGACAAATAATATCAGGAAGATGTTGACAAGGCTTACCCCAGCGGAAAGTGACAATATGTTTTCTTGGATTTAAAGCTGGCCATTGGGGGTCTGGATTTGCTGTGATATCTGCAGTGGAGCAGTGACAAATAGCACACAGCCCTCACCTAATCTTACTCTATTTCCTGTTAGGTGTATGGTTTTACATTCAAATCCATAGCTGGGTGTTCCTGAATACAACCTGTGAGCCTGCAGGATCAGCCTGTCTGCATCTCTTCCCTGTCTCCCTCATTATGTGCATGCATGTGTGAATGTGTGAATTATATTCAGAACCAACAAAAAATACACCTGACCTACATCCCAAAAATATTAAAAATTCATTTCACAGGTCACACTCGTAACGTGCTCTTTTTATGCAGCTTTTAATACTTCCTGTGTCTCCTCTCTTCAGAATGCAGCTGATTTCTATGGGAACAGCTACGCTTGCAGAAATATTCTAATGCAGTTTTGAATAGTAGAAGTATGACATACAAAAAGAGGGAAAGAAATGTTATTTCATATGTTTAATAAGGTCTGACTGTTGATCAAGATTGGAAAAAGTTTCATCGGTTTTGAACTTAATCAAAATTGTCTGCTGCCATTTTCCTTCAAGTAGCGCTTACACAAGGTCATCCGCCTCCCGAGCAGAAATTTGTCTTATGATGGGTTCAGATCTTATGTCCTTTAATGGGACTGGCTGACCGTAACCCCAACCATGGCCCTAACCATTTCTGACATAAAGCATTTATTTGTTAGAGGTTGTTGGGGTGGTCCAGAGCAGGAGGATGAGCTTCCTGGGAGGCTATGTTCACGAAAAAAGGTCACACAGAATCATCATTTAAGAACTGAAACAATCGGGTATAAAAAAGGGAAAAGAGGCAAAAGGAAAAAGGTCAGTGGCAGAAAACAAAAGTAACTATTAGTGTGGCCTTTTCAAGATGGAGAGCATTACATTTGTCTGATTTTCTTCTGTTTTCAAACCAAATTAATAATGGCAACTTTGGGGTGAAATCTTTGGGAAGAGAGTCTTTAGACCTTATTTCGAGGAAAATAACTAATAATATTTTTTCCTTTTTTACAAATTGGGACATTTTACCACAGACTTAATTGATGAGATTTAAGGTCACAGAAACTCTTTTAGAGGTGAATGAAAAAAACACAAAAAAAAGTGATCAGGCAGGAAGTCTATATTTTAACTATATCATCTATGCTTCTTTAGGGGAAGTGACAAAAATAAAATTTTTAACCTAAACTGTCCATGTATTTGTTAGCTAGATCTTGCAGGGATATTGTAATCTGTTGCTCTTCCAAGCATAATTGTGTTTACATCCAGTTTTGCAAAGCAATGTATGATTAATAGGCGCACTCACTCCCATTGACTGACTGACACCCACATTCAAAGTGAAAATAAATTGTAAGCATTATAATAGATTTTGAATACATTTCTGTATGTGGTCTATTTGTCATATATGGTGTTATTATTATTTGTAAATTACACATTTTTCACAAATGTGCAGTTGTATGTAGAGCTGTGATTACAATTATTTGTTGGCCTTATCTGATGAGAAAATTAGTACGTCAAGGAAGATGCATATTCCACAAGCTGCAAGCAATGCAAGAATCAATTTTGTCCTGGGGCTTCTATATTAGATGTGCAAACATTATTTTTAGTTCCTGAGTTTATTTCCTTAGATTATTTCTTTCCTTGGGACTATTTTTTTTTTAAAAACAGCTATTATGCATGACTCAGATATTGTATCAGTATATCAAATTATCCTCAACAAAAACGGATGCAGAAATAAGAAACAGAATAAATATCTATTGTGGATATCACTGTCATAGGACATACAGGCATACCTCATGGATACCAAAGTGGGCATAAGAGTCAAAATAGTAGTCTCGTGAGGTCATCTCTTCGGGGTTGAGGAACTTGGACATCTTGCCCCGGCCAGGACAGCTTGGGAGGCTGGCAGCATGGGGTGTGTGTGGCGGTAGAGGAGGCCGTGTGGCATGCTGGATGGAAGGTACAGGCTTGGGCAACGAGGTGGGCTGTGCCGACTGGGATGGAATTATGCGGATTGGCTGTGGCTGTGGCTGCGGCTGTGGTTGCTAGAAAGAGAGAGATAAAGAAGAAAAACACTTCATTAAGTCTGAGGCCACTGGGATTTTTTAAAGTCAAACTTCCTTTGGAATAAGAGAGGTGTTTTCTTTTGGAAGCATTCAAGTAACAGAGTGATTTATCTGTGCTGATACACCGGAAAACTTCCAGGTTTGTCAACACATGTTCTCTTCCAACCAAATGCATCAATAGTATCAGAGGGAACAGTTTGCATTTATAGACAGTGATTGGCTTAGACTTATCAGCCATTCCCCTTAACATTTTTATCTGCTCTCATGCCTCTTAGCTCATCTGTCAGCTTGCTGTTCAATGAAGCTGTCTGGTGAGTTCACAGAGTCCAGAGAGTCCATTCAATCTGGAGGAAACTCGGATCACTGACATGAAGTCAGCCTGTCTGTCAACAGAAGGCAGAAGGCGAGAAAGCACAGAAGGTACACCCATAATGCCCTGATTATCACCTCTGAGACCTGCTGGGAAGGTATAAGCATGGTGAGACAGCCATGCATCTCAGTACTGAGCCAGTAAACCATTCTGGTGTTTATTCTCATTCCAACTCTCAGGCTTCTAAAAATAAATGATAAATAATTGTGAGGGTGGACAAAAATAGGTGGCGTTTATTAAAAGAATATATTTAATATTTTATCTGAAAGAAGAAAGCAAGGAAGAAGAATAGAAAATTGAAAGACTTGCATCTTTTTCAGGCATTGTATGTATAATTTTAGGAATAAAGACCTTACCACTACTGTTATTGCCTCTTCATTTTTCATTTATCCAGTCTGATCTTGCAGTATATTGTGGAACATGCTTCTGCTGGGATTTAAACTATTCCTTGCATTTTTTGATGTTGTACCTGTATCTTTCAGAGCTATGAATTCTGTACTACACCTTCCTCTCCAGCTAAGGTCATCTAGCTTTTCAAAAGGTGGTTTTCTATCTTTGAGGTGAAGGATAGCACCAGCTTTTTTGACTTAAGTGTTAAGATTTCAACAATGACCTTCAGAAGGAAGTCCAGCTCTACATTTAATGCACCCCAGGCATCTGGCAGAAAAAGAGTTGCCCTGATAAATGATAATGACACAATTTCCAACAATTCTATAAATTTAAAGCTGCTTTTATCCAAGTTTTTTTCCCCATGTTTTTCGTCATCGTTGTGTTTACAGCCTATCTGTACTTTCCCCAAGTGGCCACAAAATCAGTTAATGTTCCAGTGTGTAGAATTTAGTGGCATCGAGCAGAACAGACCTGGCAGAGATGGAATAAAATATTCATAAATATGTTTTAATTACTGTATAATCACCGGAAGAGTCCTTTATACCTACATAGAGAGCGGGTCCTCTTCCACAGAGGCTGTAGTGTTGCACCGCCATGTTCCTACAGTAGCCCAGAACGGACAAACTAAACACTAGCTCTAGAGAGGGCCTTTTGCATTTTACGCGTGTTTCACATCCACCGTAGGTTCTCCTACATGCTTTGAAGGGGTGGATCGAGGGAGATGTATTCAGTTAGTTGTAATCTGCAACCTCACCACTAAATGCCACTAAATCTTAGACACTGGTCCTTTAACCCTCATCATATCAACATATTTAACATACAAGGACTACTAACTGGGGTCCCTGGGGACCCCAAGAATAAAGTAGTGTAAGAAAAAAACGACAAATTTATTTAAAAACTTATTTCTTCTCAAAACATTATTAGTTATGTGATTAATGTCATCTGAAAAAACAGATTATTATTATTATTTTAGGAAAGTTAGTTGATTTACATATTGTGTAATACAAAAATGTAGGGTTGTCGACAGAGCGCATGAGGAAATCTATGTCTGCTGCATTTGTGTCTGTCTCCTTCAAAATGACTGACAGAGTGCTCTCACCACCCCCTGATAGTGTGTGATACTTTAAAATTAGGACCCACGGCAAATATGAACTCAATAAATTGTTCCATCTATTAAAACTGCATAGGTGAAATTGGATGCTTTTGACTGGGCTCCCCCAGGACCCCAAGTACATTGGTATTTAAAAAGTACTCATTAAAACAGAAACAGAAAACAGAGATATGAAGTCATTCAGAACAAATTGATTGACAAAGTCATAAAAAAATCAGAATGATAGAATAAAGCACCTGTGAGATATGACAAAAAGTACAAAAAGTAGATCTCTGGGGTCTGCAGGTACCCCAGTCGGTAGGATTAGGATTAATCTAATAGGACTGACATATAACAAAGTCAATAAGGTGTATAACCTCACTAACAGATGAAGTCATACTGTTGTAACTTACAGCACCAGCAATTTGTGGCACATACATCTAGTGGACTTAAAGTCAGATTTCTGTCAGTGGCATTGATTTTCTTGTTTGAAAGAGTCGATTTTCTTCCTCTCCTCCTTTTTTTCCCTCCTCCTACTTGTATGTATCCCTTTAAAATGGCCATCATATTTATCTTTGTCCTCTCTTTTCCTGCTGGGTTTAAAATGGCAGGGACAGGGACAAAGCGACCAAGAAAATGATGTGTGAAAATGCCTGGTCACAACATGGTGCATTCACACCAAAGCTGACCTTGGTCAGTTAAATATCAGGTGTTCACTAATGATGCAGAGCAGAAACCCTGAGAAAGATCATTTCATGGCTGCTCAGTTACCCTACTGCTACCATACATGCCATTTTGAGATCTGGTCTCTAATTCCACCTGCAACATCCAAACATAAATGAACAGTAATATCACTGTTATGTTAACTTTTATACTGAAATTGTATGAAAATTCTGAAAACTATTGGTAAAAGCTAGAACAGCAGTTGTTGAATAATGATCATATTTGAGTGCTGCCTTCTCCTTGGTTTAAATGGATTTTAAGTTGATCTGTACAAATAACAATAGTGACGGAGTCAAATGCTAAGTAACATTACGCTTTTATCATCCAACCTCTGGGAAATTAGAAGATCAGTGCCTCTGCTTGGTCTAAAGTTCAGAGAATTTGTTTGTTATATGGGAGATGCATTGTGACTTGCTTGTAATTAAGAAGACCAACTGTCAAACTTTTCTAAGCCCCGATGTTGATCTGAAAAGGGACCACTTCAGTGCAGTGCAATACATTCTCACATGTTCATCACTTTGGTTATCAATTACTCAATAATGCACTTTCTCAGAAATGACATAATCAATGTTGTCTTTTCAACATCTGACCTAAAGTTAAACTATGGTCAGCTGCGGGATCCGTACAGTTGTGAAGACTGCAGGTTAATTCTTGGCATCTTCCGAAAAAAAAAGCAAAAAAAAAGCAGGATTTGATCAACAGCTGGCTCCAAGCCAAGACTCACAGAGTCAATAGTTACAAGACAGGGCCACAGAAGAGGTGATTAAGGATGCCAAGTTTAATACAGAATCCGATAAGCACTTTCTAAAAAAGTTGCATTGCGGAAAAACAAAAATCACTCTGAGCCGTCATTAAGAGATGAATTGAAGTAGACTCGGGGTGCAGTACGGTCAGAGGAGAGCAGCTGCAGAGAGTGTAACTGAGATGCCCTGTCAAAGGAAAGCGAGGGTATGCGCATCCTTGCCACCGACCCTTCAGACAGATAAACACATTTGAGGTTCTATTTCAGACTGGATCCTCATTTCTACACTGAGGTGAGGCTTGACATCTGAGAAGGGCATTCACTTGCTACTCGTCTGTATGAAAAGTCACTTTGTTTCACTATTGAAGTTGACTCATTTGTATAATGTTCCTCCTGATGTCAATGCGTAGATTAGTTGGTAAACAAATGTGTCTTTGCATATTTGTGTCAAACATTATAGGCAACACTTACTGATGGTCTACTGGAAAGAAAGCTTTTTACTTAGATAAACTTACAGAAAATCAGCCTAACAATTCATAATTTCATGGGGAAAAAAATCCTCTACGAGCCAGGAAAGACAATCACTTTGGTTCTGTGCCATTACTGCACTTAGGCGCCTCTGATAACACAAATATTCCAAAGCAGCAGAGAGCAGGGGAAGGGAAAGATCCATCCATCCAGTGCCCTATTCTAATGTATCAGGTGCCTGCTGCCTTCAGGAGGTAAGTATATTGATAAAATGCTGTGAGTTTGAGGAAGGCTTCTCCTGTGAATGAGCTTGCTTAGAAGGAAGTTTTTTGTGATTAATAATGTATAGTGAAGCAACATGAGGCTGTCTCCAACTTCACAGGGTGTTTTAATCTTTTAAGCATTCCTTCCAGATAAATCAGCATCGCATTGCTCATTGTGAATACAGATATAGCACAAGACTCAATGAAACATTGAGCTCATGCTGTTCCGTTTTGAATTTATAGCAGCAAAAAGGAGGCACGGTAGATAAATTCCTCTATGAAATGTGTCAGAATGTAGATCATAGTGCAAGGTACTTACCACATACTGTGCATTTGAGGAAATAGCACTGTAAGATTTCTGGGGGAGGCAGAAACTACTGCCTGCATCTTTGGGTTTCCCCTATTTAGAGAGATCCCTGAAGGACCCATGGGCCCTGAAACACCATTTACTATGCTCACTCCACTTTCTGCAGTCCCAGTCTGCAAGGTGCTGCAGTACCTTGGACAGCGCAAGATGGAAAGCAGCAACACGCTGTGTCCCGTTCAACCTCATAACGCTCACCAGATATTCCTTATTAAAAACAAATCAAAGACCAACAAATACATTGTATTTTACGTTTTGGTTTTTTGTTGTTGTTTATTTTGCAAGACATTGTCTGCGAACATGTTTTTGTTGGACAACTGTTTATGCTGTAAGGGAGGGAGAGAGCACAAAGCTTTGTTGCAATATCCCATCACTGTCTTATCTTCTAATAAAAGTGAAATCACACTGTTTTTCACACTGAAATCCCTGCACAACAACCCAACCTTAGGAGCTACACGGTTAAAAACGAGACCGTATAATACGACCAGTAAGTCGATGCAAGGATTTTTTTTCCAACTGTGCTCGATGTTTTAAAAAAAATCTCACTTGTCTGGCGCCTGCTCTGCACAAAACGCCTGTTTTGTCGAAGGTGAACATCCTTGCAGGGGGAATCTATCACTCAGGACTGCTGTCTCACTATCCGGACAGGCAGCATCCGGCATATGTCCTAGATGCAACTTTTAAAGCTAGGACTCATGCTGCAGGACGCATTTAGGGCTCTAACAGAGTCCGAAAACTGAGCACTCTCATTCTAGCGAAGAAAATCAAAGGTGTTCATTACACTTACCTCCATGCTCTCGGATTCCGCCATTTTTCTCCTGAGGAGCATGCAGCGGGACGAGTGCTTAATTCCCATAAGAGCCGGCAAAAATGTGCTTCCACTTGACAGAAAACACTATGCGCCTCCCGATTCCCAGGCTCCTTTCTGTAGTTCTTTGTCGTTGAATAATTCTCATTCACATCCCACACTGCAGTGTTTTTTTGAAATTCTAAGACTGTAAAATGACACAAAACTACATGAGGTCCCTAAAGCATAGCAGTCGACATTGCCATAAAGTGTAGATTCCATTGTGCAAAAGTTTGCAGTCCACTGGTGTGCTTTCCTAGAGAGTATGAGAGATGAGAGCATCATCAGCTGAGATAACATAGGTATTAAAAAAAAGCAACGTCCTATCCCATGACCTGGCAATCGCAGATGGAAATCGCAGATTGCTGCACTAAAAGCAGCAGATTGTCATGGATTCACTGTTTTAGCCCCAGTTTGATTGATTCCTCTACTGCAACATTGTTTCTAAAAATAGTACGGCTGCCGCTGTTACCTCTCAGAGTGAGAGGACTTGCATTTGCCGCTGACTACATGCAGAGAAATCTGATGAGTGCACTCTTAAAACGTGCCCAGGAATTTCATCTGAGCACATGCCACCGTGGATGTCCCCCTGCTCATCATACTCAATGCAACTCATCTGGTTTCAAGGATCTTTGTTCCATTTATTCGCTCTCCGTGCACACAAAGTGCTGAACGCCGCCTGCCCAGAGAAAGTTGGAGTTGGTTCACTCTGTTGAAAGCCGAGGACGCTCTGTGCTCAGGTTGCACACAGGAGTAAGAGAAAGTGCTGTTTGCATGCCTATTATATGCTTCACCTGCTCTTCTCACTCCAGGGATAAACCAGTTCAACCTCAAAACACACACATACACACCACACACACACACACACCCGTCTCCTTGATTCCTCTTTCCTTTCTCAGCTCTTCAGTATAT
Organism: Thunnus maccoyii; assembly: GCF_910596095.1. Lineage (NCBI taxonomy): Eukaryota > Metazoa > Chordata > Actinopteri > Scombriformes > Scombridae > Thunnus > Thunnus maccoyii. The sequence goes on along the minus strand of NC_056537.1, from coordinate 25,490,184 downwards.
CCCTAATGAAATTAAATGTACAGTAATCCCTTGTACAGTTCTGCTAGTGCCATGTTTGCAATTTTCATATTTCTTTTAACCTTTTCATATTAGACCTGTCATAAAAAAAATATACAGGTTCTGCCCACACTGCAGTGGTTTTGGCTGTAAGTTTCATTCTCTGTGTTTACTGCAGAACGCTCCTGTCGGCAGAACAGTTTCATAACTAAGCATGTGCCACTGTATCTTGTCTGTGAAGTCTTCTGCTTTTGCACTGGAGTCTATTTTGAGGAGAGGCCATCCCTCTCTACCACCCACACCACTCACCACTTGTTACATTATTCAGCAGAGAGGGTGGGCAGACACTCACCAGGCAGCGAGCAGGTACCAGGATAGAAACCTGCTCAAATGTTCTGTTCAGTGCCAACACCTTGCGCCACCATATACATAAATAAATTAATTAAATGCATGTGCATAATGTATGAAAACAAGGATACATTACATTACTGTGTGTACAGATGTATATATTCAATCAAATAAACATGGCAGCTATACAATATCCATGCAAGCATATACTGTACACCTGACAACCCCACACGTTTTGTGTCTTGAACATGGAGATCAATATTTCACCACATGGACAATTGATCATGCAGTCAAGCAGATTACCGCTAAGATGTTCTTTGATCTCAGAGTAATTACCCTCCTATAATGTGCTGTATCATGTCTGACAATGCAGCAGATGACTTGGCTTTCTCACTGGGTCATCGTTTTTCCTCAGCCTCACAGTGAGAGGATCACAATCTGAGATGCAGTGAAATCTCTTCAATTACCTCATTTTGCCTCCTTCTGATGTGTATCTTTTGGTCTTTTATCATTGCAGGACTGATTGCCGCTGAAAATACCTTGTCACTTTTTCCTGATAAAAGAGCAATGCAAAGATCAATGCTAATAGTCTATTGTCCAGAGTTCCAGAGTTACAATAATTGCTTCCTCCTTTCTGATGTAGTGAGAGGATGTATTTTGACAGGTGCGTGTGTGTGTGTGTGTGTGTGTGTGTGTGTGTGCATGCATAAGGAGGAGTCATTACCTTTGAGAGGACACTACAGCCTTGTGAAGCTTAATTAGGTAGTACTGCTTCTTTCATTTTAACATGAACTTTTTGAATTGTAGTTATACACACACACATGCACACACGAATGCAGAAGTAACAGAAGCAGCAAATGGTTTGGACTTCATTAACTTCAGTGTACAGTGAGAACAACTGGAACAACTGTCATATGTTGTTTAATTATGTGCTTACAGTTTATTATTCAGCTAGGACAGCTACTTAAAGATGAACACTCTTGTATTTGCTGCTTTGCTTATTCATTCAGTTCACAGGAAGTCGTATTTAATAAATATTCAAGCCATATTCCATTTATCCACCCTGCCTCTCGCCTGCCTTGCACTTGTTTGATTTTGGCTTAGCATTTGTTCTTCTCATGTCTGTTTACCCAAGAGTTCAAGGTGGGTTCATCTATAGCAGCCGAGTGAACATTTTTTCCAACGGTTTCATATGTTTCTTATCAGCTCACTGAAAGCAAATAGGACTTTTCACACACAAATTGTGGTACTGATAAAACTTGAAGCAGCTTTTCTGGAGTTTACGCGTCTAGTGTAACCATAGAGCTTTGATAGGGAACAGAGTGCAAACCTTCGCCTACCTTTGCAGAAAAACCCAAATATGCAGAGTTTGACTGGTTAGGTTTTGTTCACATTCAACCTCCTATCTCATCCTCAACTGAAGTCCCATTTCACTGATTCAAATAAGAAGAAGCAGCACGGGGTCTCATGAGGCTTTTGATGTACTTATAATGCTGTAAGCACAACTGAAATTACCACTTTTTTTAGAAGGTTACCAATTTTCACCCATGTGGCAAACTGGACAAAATATGATTATAAAAAAAACGCTAAGGGCTTTACTCTGCCTCACTAGTCCCCAGGTTTACACATGTTCATGTGTAGATTTCAAATGATTTTTGTCAAAGCCCCCTATTTTGCAAAGCTTCAGCAAGTTAGCTGTACAGTACTTGGCCATTGAATATGGCATTAAAATAGTTTCTGACAATAAGGACCACAGTGTCATGCATAGTTAGATGCATGTTGGAAGCTTGTCTGACCTTTATTAAATAGTAGAATACAATACTACAGCCTACTACATAAGGCTTAACTAGGATTGTCATTTTACAGAAGCCTCACAAATTTGTCACTGGGGGGGTGATATTGTGTTATCTATTTGCTTCCAACATATCAATTAAATATAATCGTCCTATTCATTCACTATGATAAGAAAAATCATGGTCAATGTTTATTTTGGAGGAGCATAATTATGCACTTCTGGTATCAATTATACTGGAAACAACAAATCCCTAGAGATATAATTTTATGACAAATGTGAGGCATTGGATTAGAAACGAATTGATTTACGATCATAATGAGGCAGTGGTGGAGAAGTTGATTTTGATGTTGCATTGTTGCCAGTGCACTAGTAAAACTGTGTTTCTATGTCTGTGGCCACATTTGAATTTGAATTTATTGAAAGGATGGCCCCTTGAGATGTAGCATCTCATTTTCAAAGGGGTCCTATAGACACAAATACAAAATCATAAAACACAAACAAAAACAACTCTACATAGATCTACATAGTGCTGTAAGTACACACAAATTAAAAGTATAAACAGGTTATTTTAAGATGAGAAAATAAAGATGTCCTGAAGCAGTGGACAGAGGCATAGTAATAGATCTCAGAAAAAGAGAAAGATTATTCCAGTCGGATAGATGTGTCCAACTTCAAAAAAAGTTATATTCCATATGTCTGAGTGGATATGAAGATCTACATGGAACCAAAAACTGTTTCAAACAGGAAGGACAATTAAGGTAAACACATTTGAAGATGAACTGAACTGAGTGAAATTGCCTTATTCTATATGGACACCTCAAAACAAATATACATAGAGAATTATATACAACATTAAGGGGCCTAAGGTAGGTGTAGGTGTTCTGATAGACAATGTCAGCATAATCAATAATAGATAGTATCAACTGCGAAATTATTCTTTTTCTGACTTAAAATGTAAAACAGTTAATTGAGCAATAAAGTGAAGTCAGACAGCCATATGTTCTTTTTATAATACAATCAATGAGGGGCTTGAAGGTAAGTTCAGGGTGAATCCAAAGTCCAAGATAATTTAATGAATCAACTTTCTCATGGGGTGACCCATCATCAAAATTAATATTCAAATCAAAGGGATATGAGCGATTGTGTCGCGTAACAAACACCATGCTGCAGGACTCGTTCTTATTCAATACAAGTTTGTTGTTATGAAACCAGTTTTGGACCAAGTTAAAATCAAACTGTGAATTCTGGATTTGTAATGTACCAGAGTCAGAATTGTAAATAACAGAGTCATCAATAAGTCATTAATAAAAATAGAGAAAAGAAGTGGTTCCAAGGTGGAACCTTGTGGAACACCCTTTTTAACATAAATAATCAGACTGAGAAGCTTGAAAGGCAACACACTGACATCTCTTATGAAGAGAGGCATTAAACCAGAGGAGAGCATTTTGAGTTAAACCAATAGAATAGAGCTTATCAAGGAGGAGGTAATGATCAACCATTTCAAAAGCCTTGGAAAGTTTGATAAACATTTAAAAGTTAGGTCTACAACCTGATTGGGATGGAGATATAAAATATTGAACAGATTGATATATTGTGATAATTGATTAAAAATAAGTTTCTCAAAGATTTTGGCATTAGCACAAATAATAGAAATTGGTCGATAAATATTCACATCGGATGGGTCTCCACCTTTGAAAAGAGGGGTAACTCTGGTACATTTCCATATGGGGGGAATTGAACAAGTAGACAGAGACAAGTTAAATAAATCTGCAAGGGGATACATTATTACATGAGCAGCAAGTTTAATAAATATCGTTGTTTTGGTCTTACATAAATTCCTCAAGTATCTGTGGGCTTCCCAATCAGCAGAATCTTCTTCACAATCAACTTCAGGCTCACCTTAATGCCAACATCAAATAGTAGAGCAACAGAAGGAAGGCTGTGTCTTTTATCAGTCATTTGTAAAGTTAACCATGACTACTGTTCAGCATCAAGTGTCTGTGTGCATCTATGAGGCTGTCAAAATAATTCTTCAACAGTTACAGTCAACTGGTTCTTACATCTCCACTTACAACATGTCACAACAGCTGTTTTGGAAAAACGTCTCCTTTTCTACTTCTCATCTGAAAAATAACAACATTTCCACTGTAGCTTACAGACACCTAACCCAGTCAGAGAAAACATCTCCTGTGAAATTGTTGTAAGTATTTGATCTAAGTATATCCTAATTTCATCTGCTGAGGGGTTCTGTGAAGCAGTATTTTGCAACCTTTACCAGCTGCTCTGTCATTATAATATGGTAGTGCCTCATATGTCATCCAATTATGTTTACCACCCCTTGGCTTTCTTCCCAAATGTAGCTGATTTGATTTTGGGATTTACGTAGATGCAAACAGCTTCTACTGCAGGTCTGTTCACTTGTCTGTCTTGATCAGATATTACAGAAGCTCATGAAGGTAATACAGTTTCGAAGAGGACTCCATATGTAAACTCATGAATCCCATTCTCAAACTAAATATCAACCTGTGGGAAACAGTTCTTTTGCAGCACCATGAACTTCTAAGGTTTTAAAGAGCCAAGGAAAGTCCATACTATAAACCAATAATCACCATCAAAACACCAGTGGTATCTGTCTTTTTATGTGCACTCACTCATATTCATACACACAAGCACACAGGAGTAACAAACAGCCACACATGTCTCCTTATCCAGTCAAAGTCAGACCTTAGGCAGTGAGCTCATAGTCAGACTGGTACCCAGGTGGATCATTGGGCTCAGTGAGGAAGGTAAGCCTGGGACCTCATTACTGCTAGTCATCAGTGTGTTGTTTTCCATCAGGTGTAAGAACCGATGCTCTGTTGCTGATAGATTGCTTCCCACAATTCATCAGTCTCTCCCTGACAGTTTGCAAGACCAGCCTTATTTATTCCTCCCACTCTCCCTGATAAGACACAAAGCAACAGTGGACCTGATAGCTTCTTATTAAAATTTACCTCCCTTGAAGACTGGCGCAGTGATTGTCCACAGTGTTTGCTGTCAGTTATCTCAGCATTAGAACAAATACTGAATAATTCTGCTCACATGCACTATGGTAAAACCCTGTTGCCGTTTTTAGCACGGTAGCTATGCTGTTGTGGCTCTGTTTTGTTTTGTGTTGATTAGACCTCGGTGTTGTGACACGAGGCCGAGGCTAAGAGCGGATGTAGCCGTCATTCATGCCTGCTGCAGCACGGTGTATGATGAGATGACTGACAGATCAATGGTTGACTAGAAACCTTATTAGTCTCTCTCTGTGTATTGTGGTTAAATGATGCCTGATTGTATGAGGTTGTTTTTAGATGGTTTATTAGATGCCCTGCAATCATGACTTGGTGACAAAGGCAGTGATTGGCTCCCGATAATAAACAGTGTTTACATTGGCATTTAAATGAGTCATGGTGATTTTTGAGGTTTACAGCAGATGATGTGGCCAGAATCCTTTAGTTGAAATGCTCATTAATGACGCTGTGTATTGTTATTATACTGGGTGATGCAAGTTAAATAACATTACATTGCAAACTTGTGAGAAACCATAAGAAAGTGATAAACACATCAGTTTCTCCATACAGAATTCATTGATCATCGCTGGAGGCACTGCGAGTACAACTTGCATGCTGGTGTATTTTTATATTCTTGAGACAGAAAACTCGCCAAATTATGTGTATCATACTTTCACAGACTTTTGCTTACATTATAGTGTTGTTTCAAAGACAAAGCCTTGTTTTTCCATCTCATTAGTAGCTGCTCCGCGGAGCACTCAGTGGGATAGGTCTCTGCATTGGAAATGGATCAAATGGAGCCGGCTGAATTAAATGACTGTCGCATGTGTTTTGACTTTGATGACGCAAGGTGGTAGTTTTGAGTAAACTCACATGGGGGCAACAGGAAAGTACAGCATGCTCACACAAATACTCCTCATTCCCTGCCAATATCTCTATCACACACACTTACTGTACATACACAACACATGGCTTTTCCCATCCCAATGTCTTTTTGATGTGCTTTGTGTTTGCCTTTTTGGTGGGACTGAAAGATCCATGGCAAATTGACAAGTTCTTTGTTCTATGTGGCTCTGAAGATGAAACAAACAAACCTGCCACTGTTGAATCTACCTGACTATATGTTGAAATATAATACAAAAACAGTCAATCAGATGTTTATTTGACAAAGAATATTGTAATACAGTGTTGTTCCTCTTTTGATGCTTTAAATTTGTGCAGGTAACTGTGGCAGATGGAAATTTGCAGACACAATCATATAGTATATGTGCTAAACACATACAGAGACTTGGATTTGTGTCATAGTTGTAGAGATAAAGAACCTGCAGAACAGACCAAGATCTAGACCTATAAATGCTCCTTGTCTTTGTGCAAAGCTAAGCCATTACATGGAGTTAATTCTGTATTGAAATTACAGAGATGAAACTGGTATTAATTTTGCCATCTAAATAAGCAAATATACTGAAATTTAGTATAACTTTAGTGTTCCTTTACTGTGTTGCTACTAACTGCTATTCACTGGCCAGTTTGTCATCATAAACATCAATCAATGTCAGATCATTCAAGAACTATTAGTTAACCCTATTTTTTACAATATCTATGATGCACCAGGCATTTCGTCATATTTGCACATACAAGGATCAAGGATCCTGTCAGATCTTTCCAAATAACTTATAACTACAAACCTCTCACAAACTTGGACCATGGTCACAATAACTGTTGAGTTAATGCTTGAGTTTAAGTGGGGGAGACATCTGAAATTGGAATAAATGGTTTAATCTGTGTACTCTCACCACAGCAGAAATGCAAGAACCTTATGATACCTTTTCAATAAAATCATCAAAAAGAAGAGTTTTCCAAAAATAGATGCTCAAAAGATTGAGTCACAGCAGTAGCAGTCATTGTTTCTGTCTTTCCCACAACCCCACTCTGTGAGAAATTGAGGTCATGCTGAGCAGTTAGGTGAGTGATGTTACAGCCATGCAGGAGGGCATTAGGGGTATGACCTACATCATTTGGCCCAGAATTTTACAGATGTCGCATACCATCTGTAATCTATACTGACTGTCCTGAATTTCTTAAGTTTCAGTTGTTTTAGGGCAAACTCTAGATATTTGACACACAATCAATGTGTTTCACCAGCAGTGGAAGTAAGGGATTTGAAAACAAAGCCTGAACTAAACTAAAAAAGGGTGTGATGTTCTTTTATTGACTGTCAGGCTATCTTTATATTTAGTCAGTAGACATTAGAGTTAACATAATCATAAACTCATTTTGTGCACTTCTTAAGAATCTGTGCTTGTGAGAATGGGAAATAAAATCCACAAAGCAAAGTTTTTGTCAGTATCCAAAAGTTTCCAGTACACAGATGGTTAAATGTTTGTGCCTTGCTGCAGTTTTTTTGCACTCAGCCCTTGCTCTCTTTCTTCCTCCCTCCTGTTTTCCTCTCTCCCACAAGTTCCTGCAGTTGTGACACTCTCTGGAGCGAGAATCTATATTTAATGACCCAGCAGAAGCTGCATGGAAATGGAGCACTGTAGAACCCAGCAACAGGCCCACTGGCTCCTTTTAATGCCGCAAAGATATTTTAGGAAGACAGAGAACTTGTATTAATGAAAACACATCCATTCCCCAGTGGGACAACCATTGCAGGGTGCTACAATAGCTAAACTGTTTAATGGATCATTGACAGGGAATGCTAAACAGTTGTGGAGTACACAAGATGGGGGTCTTTTCACTTTATCCTTTTGTTCTTCTATTGTTTTTCATTTTTTCATATCTTCTATTGTTAATCTGTCACTTATGTTTCTTGTATTTTGCAGTACTTGACTGTTTTTGTCCTCACACTATGTTTATTGTTGTCATCAGACCAAAGCAAATTCCCTGTATGTGAAAACCTACTTGGCAGTAAACCTGTTTCTGATTCTGATTCTGATGTAACTCAATCTATTACCAACATTTAGTGCATTGCTCTGGGTCTGCCTTGCGGGACCTGCTGTACAAAAACAAGGTATCCAAGAGCACTAATTACATGCTGATCCATCACTGGCAAAGTGAAGGAGTTCTATTTTCAGTTCCTTCTGGATATATCCCATGATGAAACTCATTTTGGCCTCTTATGTCCATGATATTACCTTTGTGGTCACAGGCCTTGTGACCAAACAGTAGGTGAGGACTGTAATGCAGATAGTGGCTGTGTGCCCAAATACAAATACGTTATTCAGCAAAGCACAAATAGTGGGTTTTTTTTACAAATATTTGTTTCACACAAATATTTTAAAAATTATTTGTTTTCAGTAAGAAAAAAAAAATCATGTCAAATACCAGCGCACAGGTCGGTTACATCGCTATCTCAGTCTCTCAGTCGGGGGTGTTCACCAGAGATAAAGCTGAGCTACTGACACACGCAAAGTGCTCCCAAGGGACTCTCCATAACCCATTGTTTCCCTTTTCCTTTCCACAAAGTTAGATTGTGAAAAATAGGCAATAAATGAAAAGTGCAAAGCAATAATCGCCTTTGAAGTTCTTCCCTACACATTACACAATGTGCTGTCTCTGTGTTATGGGAGTATAAATCCGTAGAGGTCTGTCTGCAATGAGGTGATGAGTAGTTTTAGCTCAGTAGTCAGCGCAGTCGTCTATGATCTGGGAGACTCCAGTTCGAGACCCGGCATAAGGTTTATTCTTTATAAGTTTATTCATGAACACTTATTGTAACACTTTAATATTCTAAAATTAAAAGTGTAATAAAAACAAAAACAGGATTTTTAAGTCTCTTTCCATTTTTATTCAAATACAAATACAGATAATTTTTGCTGCCTCAACAAATACAGATACAAATACATACACTGGGACCTCTGCACATCCCCAGTAGATAGACTTGTAAACTGAGAGCCTCACCTTTGAGTCTTATCTTCCCTTTTTGCCACAAAAATCCAGTATAAAGTATGCACATGGCTTTGGCTGTTGCAACCATCCACATGCTCCTCATGCAATACAAGATGCTGAGATAGTACCCACCGAATAAAAGCTTGACTTGGCATCAAGCATGCAAACAGCTACAGCCACTCATCAAGACCATTCATCTTCTTTCAAATATTACTTTTCTGCACAGGCTCAATAAAAAACAGCATATTTCACTCATTTATGCAGTTTTGGTTAATTGATGATGAGTTGCACCTTAGTGAGACCACAAGTCTAAGAGAGAGATATTCTCACTCAGCTGGTACATACATATAGACTATATGGTTTTGCCTCATGGATAACAACTTTATTACAGTATTGTCGTACTTGTTGATTAGATCAGATGGGTGATGCAAAAGGCTGACTACTCAACGGTCTTCATATCTGAAATACTGCACAAACAGAAAGCCTCTACAGTACTTATCTATTCAGGTAACTGCCTCTCTACACTGGCCTGTTATTTATTGTGAGTCTTCATAATGAAGCTCTTATCGCTCACTTGTTTTCAATAAGAGCCGTCCATCAGCGTGTGTGTGCAGCTCGGTCACAGCTGTTTGTTTTGTTAGCTCTATCATCACCGATCTCCGTCTCATTATAAAGAGACTGGAGCACCAGATTGATGTACAATGTGCCTTTTAGGCACATCGCGCAAAGCAAAAGTGTGGTGGTTTAGGTCACACTGCTGGGCAGAAAGTTTGTGGAATATGAATCATAAAAACACTACCCAGCAAATATTTAGATGTTGAATAGATGTTAATGTGACAGTTCGCACCTAAAAAATACAGTTGCAGAATGATAGTTTAGCCATCTGTTAGGGTTGCTTTGTTCAGAGCTAAATACCAATGTATTTTTACTATGTACTACTACAGTAAATCATTTTGTGTAAAAAATGTGATAATGATCTTGGCCACATCTCACATGTTACATTCATCAAAGGATTGCCATATATCTACAAAACGTCTATGGAATAAAGTTTGATGAGTATCAAGGCAGAAAGCTTGATGAATGATATAAAGCAACTTGAACTGGTTGCATTCTATCAGTATGGCTCTAATAAACCACTTGGGACACACTGACATTTGGCATTTTTGGCCTGTATGTTGGACGTGGCACCATTTGGTGTGTGTGTGTGTGTGTGTGTGTAGGTTTATGGATATCTGTGCACAGTTGTATATAAAGTAACTGTGTATAAACCCCCTGAAACCCCAAAGCCAGGCTATGAAACTCATTTCATGTGATCATCAGAGCTTGACGGAGCTGCAGGCACTCACAATGTTTGTTATGACTCCTAGTGGAGTCATTTAGCATTAGGCTGCAGTGATTTAAACCTGACTGCTGTGTCCTCGGGCCTAACATGTTCCCTTTAAGATTAAATGCAGCAACCTAAACATTTAGAAAGGGAGAAGTCATTACAACAATCTGTCAGTCAGTTTACATGCCACAACTGCCTGGCCTACACTGTTGCTAACATCTTGCTCCTTGAGCTTTAACATTTGGTGCCTTAGCTGGTGTAAAAGAGTCAGGTTAATCACCTTTAATTTGGACTGTGATTACCACACTGTCAATATGGTGTAAAACCTCCAACAATGTCTACGGATATCCATCAGGCTCTAACAGCCAATTGGCCCTGCTTGGTATGCAGGAGTGTGGAGGGCTATAAAACGGCTCATTGCAGGTGACATCTTCCTGAGGGCATTCTGCCAATATAAAGGCCGAAAACTCATTCATTCTGGTGCGCCAATTCATATTCATTACTCTCTCACATCTGAGAAACATGACAGATTGATTGAGACTGCCTGAAAATGCAGACCCAAACAGTTTCTCCGTTAGCCAACTTTCCATCAGCAATAACCGCATTCCTGTGTGACTTGATTAATTATCGCTGGTGTCTCAGGAGCACATCACCTACTGGAGAGGGCCTGGGTGAACACAGGATGAGAATGATGAGGGTGGGTCACTCTCAGAGGGGGTAACACTAGAAAATACAAGACGGGAAAAGGTAATCCTTGAAGGAGAGGAAAGAGAAGGTATACCAATTTATTCACTCTACAGTAGTTATTCAAAGACATGGGTAGGTAGAGTATTCACATCTCTGACTTTAGCTGTACAGTGATGTAAAACACTCGATACTTGTTCAAGTTTTGCATTCAAAAAATACAATATAATAATATATATAATAATATAATAATGGTCTAAAATATATCTATGCTAAAGCTAAGCTAGTGACCTCAAGCTACGTTTGAAAAAAATACTTTTACTTTGTTGGGAAACTTTTTCCTGTTCTGAAACATCCTTTTGAAATCTCAGCTGTGCAACAGCAGGTTCTTCCCCTTCCCATTCATGATCACATTCCGGTTCATAGACTGCAATATACTGTCATATGTCTTTAACTGCAGCCATTACTCCAGGTAACTCCAGACGTAGGAGAACTTGAATTGTTCATTAGGTTGTATTCCAATTGGCTGGGTGTAAAAGTGGAGGCCACACCTGCAGCCAACCCAAGTAGGTGGTCATTAATAATTATTAATTAATTCAGTATTTATAAAAATGAGTCAAAAAAGGCCATAATACCAGATCTTTAATAGCTTATGTATTGTACTTTATAATGGGATGATTATTACTGATGTGTGATGTGTACTGTATAGCATTTTGACGTTGTAGTTGGTGGAGGTGCAGCAAATTTTGACTACTTTGTATACTGCTTGTCTCTAACTTTGCATCATATTTTGCAAGCACATCACAGGTTTTTATATGAAAACTTGCAATCTATAAAATATCTATTAGCCTTAAAAAAAAATTGTAGAGGAAGAAAATCAATATTTCCCCCAAAACTGTAAGTATAAAGTAGTGTATGCAGCTTGGACTACTAAGCCTAAAGCTGCATCTTGATTTGTTGTTTTTTTTGAAGGGAAGTGGGAGGTGGGAGATGCAGGCCAAATGCAGGACAGCAGGCTTAGCAATTCTGAAGAAACTTCTTTATTTAACAATTGCAGGCAAAAAAACAAAGCTGGCCGACCGGAACCAAACAGAATGCAGAACAAGACTGAACAAACAGAAAAGAACCAGAACAAAGGATCCAACAAAAACTGAAATGAAAACCAGAGATAAAATACAAACTGAACTAATCAGGGAATGGGGAACAGGTGACTGGACACAAGGGCAGGCTGGGAGTTGATTGGCTGGGGAAGACAATGGGAGCAGGGTAGGGCTAATGAGGATAATGCAGGGCAGGTGTGAAGGGAAACGAAACCCTCACATCATACAAACATTTGATTCAGTGTTAGTGTAAAAGATTGATTGATGCAGCTTTAAGTAAAAGTACAAACACTTCAAAGCTGTAATGAATTACAATACTTGAGCAAATGTAGTTACATTGCATCACTGTCCAATAAAAAAAGTTTAGATGTCATTTTTTAGCAGACTGTACATCTGAACACTGGAAGAATGATAGCTCTATTACATAGTCCTCCTCATTTCCTGACTAAAATCAACTACACAGCCTTTACTTAGGGTTTTATGATATAAATAATTCATGATTTGGCTGAATCTATCCAAAGTTTGAATCCATGTTTTGACAGTAGAGATTGTAAATCCTGGTTAGCGTCAGAACCACTGATGTGTGTATTGATGGGACTCTGTTTGCCTGTGGAGGAAGTGAAGATATCTGGGCCCAGCTGTGGCTCAGCAAGATAAGAGCTACCTGACTGCTATCTTCCTGACTTTGATGACTACAGATGACAGAGGATGATGGACAGTAAGCCTTATTATGGATTTGACATTCAGATCAGGGGGATCAGAAGTACAGACGAAGGGCCTCAGAGGGCACTGACGAAAGCCGTCTGCAGTCTTGACTGTCTGCTGGAGCCCTGTGTTTGTATAACAAGGCTTGGGGCTTTGCTTCTGTCATTTTGTTGAGACTTCATTGATTCGGATATCAGTGATAAAAGCCCAAACAGACAAAGTCAGTTGATTTAAGTATTGATCGAGGATGAAGAACTGCTTTGAAACATACAGAAGCTTGCTCTTCCCTTATTGAGTTGCGAAAAATGTTTTGAGTATTATGGCCTTTTTTCAAAGGATTTTTGTATTAACAAAGTAAGCAGTTTTTTGTTTTTTAGCTTCTGCAATGTTGTTCATAAAAACATCTAGCTATTTCTTTTGGTTCTTTTGCTCTTCTGTGTAGGGCAGCACAGTGTCTCAGACATATAAAGGCTTTCCATGAAAGGTGCTCGTTCATCTTGAGGCATCAAGATGCCACTCGATGGCTCTTAAATCTGATCTTGGCATTGTGAGCTTTGATGATAAAGGCCACATTCCTCCCAGGTAACTGTTCTCATAAAAGAGGAGTACACCCTGAGAATCAATGGCGGTAGCTCGAAGGACACCTTACCTCAACTGGCTAAAAATAAGTTGATATTTCCTCCTCTGGTGACAATTTTCTTGGTCCCTCTCAGTGAGATGTTTTTAGCTGGGAGGTTAAAATGATAAGAACAGAAAATATACACATTTTTATCTGGTGTTTTCCATAGTTTTTCAACATATCCTCCAAAACACAGGTGACACCAACAAAAACAAAAAGATGTGAGGACTACATCCTGTTAGCAAGTGTGATGGCCACAGCCACACATGGTAATATTAATCCAATTCACACACTCCACCTCATTAGTTTGCTACACAGGTTCATTTCATTTGCAGTTAACCACACCCAAACAATTAACATCATACAGTTTGTTTGATTTGGAATCTGTTTATTTGCTTTTAACCTCACATTGTTCTATATGAAGTGTACACTTCTTAACACTGTAGGGTTACACAGGCAATTTTCTGTAATATTAATCATTTGTTTCTTTGTCTTTGAGTTACAGTGGTTACAGGAGGTCCCTTCCTTGTGGAGCAGAACGTGTGGCTGAAGGTTGAGGACTCTTAAAAGCTGGAGCCAGCTCATCAGGCCAAGCCATGTGCTACTATGTCATGGGGGGGGGATTTAGGTGAGAAGAAATCAGGGAGAAAAAGAGAGGAAATTTCAAGTTACAGTAATGATAGTGTGAATGAAAGAGAAAACCTCTGGGTTGGACTAAAAGTGACAAGGAGCAAGGACAGATTTGGAGTTCTGTCCAACAAGCATGAAATCACAAGTTGTGTTAAGGACAAACTTGGCAATACCAACCTAGTTGATGTTAAAAGAAGTAGATTGATCATTGTTGGATGTGTGTCACAGAAACAGCTGAAGAAGGCATTGGAAATATCTGAGTTAGATGGTTACCAAGTGTCATGTTTCCCACTTAGAAGGGTTCCAGTAAAGGGTGTTGTTGATGGACTACCGTATGTGGTCGATTTGTGGTCGACAAGTAGATTTAGAATGTAGCAGAGTTGCTGACAGTCATAGAATGATCAGGATGAGTGATGAATCAGATCATGTTCCAAAAATATGAATATGAAAATATGAATATCGAAACTATCAAAATATGAATATTTTTGGGACATGCTCACTGGATCTTGGGTTTAATACTCCACTGAGAATCCCATTGTTGAACCTCCCTCTCTAATTCTATTCTTAGATCATGTCAGTTACCCAGTACGGCCTTTTGTTCCCAAACCCATTCAGTGCAGATGTTGGAAATTTGGACACAGCTCACTTGTGTGTAGACATGATTTGGGGATATGTGGTAAATGTGGAGATGAAAAGTGCAGCAGCAGAAACTGTGGAAAAAGAACCCAAGTGTAATCAGTGTGGGGGGAGTCAAGAGGCATGGCAAGCAGACTGTCCAAAGAGAAAGAAAGAGATGGAAATCATGAGGATCAGGTCCAAGAGAAAGCCAAGCCATGAGGAAGCAGCTGGAAATGAAAAGATTCAAGAAGTAAGGGAGAATAAATCAGGTAGGAAGCATGATGAACATTGTTTTTGTAAGGACAAGATTAAGTTCTTAGCATTTCTGCCCATGGTGATTAACTGTGCCGCTGAGGCAGAAAGGAAATCCGAGAGGATAGAAAGAAAGTTTTTGGATATTGTGGAAATTACTGGGGAGGAGGTGCAGGGGCTGTTGAGAGAGGCTTTCAGGCCCTCTCAGAGCCTAAATTGAGAAGTTATGTTAGAGAATGGGATGAGGAGTGGAGAAGAACTTTATTTATTTATTTTTGGTATTTTAATTTATTTCATTTTATTTTATATATAATAATTTAGGGTAGATAGGAGAATTGAGTCTTATTTTCAATCCAGTAAAAGGTGGTAATGCAACATTTTGGATGCAAACTGCCTCTAAAAACCAACAAAGAAGACGAATTATGTTAGGTCAGTTTGTTTAGTTTACATCTTCTTTTGTTGTCGTTATATTGAGTACAGTTATGTTTCATTGACCTCTTTTATAGGCCTAGTTATTAAATTTTTGGTTTATAATGTTTTTCACATTTTTTGTGTAAATAAAAACTAAGTTTTCCATTTACAGCTCCTGTTTCCTCATTGCTTCACCGCTTTACTCTCCAAACAGTTGATGTTGAGCCTCCAGCCAATTCATTATGTTGATGGTGGAATAAATAAAAGAGGCTAGAGTCAAATAAGACAATATTTTGCACAGAGTGCAGACAAACTAAGCAATAACTTCTTGTCACTGAAGGTGTCACTAAAAATCAAGAATAAAAGCAGAATATAGATCATCATTTGAACTTCAATCAGTTCTGTTGCTGAGCTGTGTTCATCAAGCTTTAAATTTCTTAACATGTTGAAGCGGCGTACATGGGGTATACAAAGAGTTCAGAGAATGGAGTCTTTGTATGGCCCAGTATATTAAGCTCATTATCATTATCTTAATAAAATAATAGTCGTCTCTAACATGTTCCTTATCAGACTATTCTATAATACTGCAGATAACTTGCTCTATCCTGCAGTACAAGAACAATTCTGCTCCTCATTCAAAATGTCTTCTGACTTTTTACCTGGGACATGTAACTTAAGCTTTCATTTTATGACATGATATCATGTATGTAGCCATCAACTGTATATTGGTTCTTTTTTAAAAGCTGTGGGCCAGTGACAGAGTTTTCAGCATTCAATGAGTTGATGTGTTAACTGTCTAGCTACAGCTGATAAAATCTTCTAGTTACAGTTTCAGCCATCAAAATTGACGGTTGCTGACAAAAAACGAGAAGCCAGCGTTTGTTTACCTTTAGTGCAATCACTGTTTCAAAAATGACTGTAATTGCATATGTGTCGTGCAAAAATGGAAAGCTTTTTCATCCATTTTAGAGTATTAAATGTGAACACAGAACCCTCTTTGTCATTACATGTTCTCCTAATGCGACATGCCACACAAAAGACACTCTCCTATTTATATTGTAAAAGAGGCATTCATAGCAAAACTGTGAAATGTGCACATGTGTTTAATGAATGCATAATTAATTTCTTGTGTGCATCGCTGGATCTATTTTGTTTGAATCACACTTTGCTCTCTCTTTATATAAAAGGTCATGTAAAGCACTACTACTTCTCCTTAATTTACTTAATCCAATTAAGTCTTTGATGTGACAGCTGTATAGCGGGCATTAGGTCATATTTTTAACTGTGTATGTGAGATAGTGATGAGAAAGTTAAACCATTAGAGGGACTAATCAGCCTCTGCCTGCCATTAGTCCTTACGCAGAGGGACAGGCTGATATGTGACTTTATAATGCTTTAAAGCAATGCATTAACACACCCACAGTTCTTTTACAAATGCATTTCTGCCATCTGGAAGTAGCTCATTGTTGTCTGGATTATTGCCAGACACATAAGATGCAACCAAAACACACACATGTACTGTACACACACACACACACACACATACACAAGTACACAGGTCTCTCTTGGATTGGATATGAGCATGCAAACACAAACAGACAAAAAAACTCACTTTGTGAACTTACTATCCCACTAAGGATTGTTCAGTAATTTCTAGACTAAATAATCAGACCCAGACTCAAATCAGACCCAAAGCCCACCCTGCTATTCCCACATACACACACACACACACACACACACACACACACACACAGGTTCTCATGAGTTAATTAGAAAGTGGTGCTGACAGGGAAAAGAAGAGCTCCGAGGGCTCTTTCTCCATCAGTGGCTCCTAACCAATCTAACCAATCTTCTCTAATGAGGTTTAACTCTATCTAACTGTGAGGGGAAAAAGAGCCGATGCACGGTGAGCTTTTGATTTCACAGTCAAAGCCCTCAGACTGAGTGCTTCCCCTTCCCCTGCTACCTGCTGAGGATAATGCACTTTGTTTGTAACGTGATTAAAGCACATGGAGAAGCTTTGAAGCCACATCCTAATTCACTCTGTGATTGGAGGAAATAGATCCTAACTTACACCAGGTGTGGCGTACTCTAGACCTTTGTGTTTGGGAAAATGGGTATTGAATATTTCACAAATGGGTAACATTGTTTGAGCATATTGCTCAATGTTAATACTGTACACCCCACAAGATGTAGTGGTTGGATTCAGGAGACTATTGTTTTAACACTGGAAACAGCACAGAACACATGTTTCAATATGTAGTTTTCATACTGCAAGACACACTTAAATTGTCACAAATGACCAGTAGATACAAGCTACATTGCATTTTTGGAATTAAACTCTTCACAGATCATTTAAGTCCGCCTCCACTCAAAAATATGTTTTTCTTCTTGTTCCTTCAGTTGGATGTTTGAGCTTCACTGTGCAGAAGGATGTCTGTGCAGAGTTTGACACTAGAAGGCTGTTCTCTCGTTCATCCGCTGAAAGTGGAAAGTTTCTCTGTGTTCACTGAAACCTACGAGCCTATGAGCAGGATTTGTGACATCACAACTAGTTTGGAAGCCAATCCTGATCCAGTATCCAACTTCTACAAGTGCGATGTGGAAATTTGAAGCCTCCAGTGTGTATACACTGAGAATGAATGAGACATCTTGTATTGAGCAATTAAACTTCTAAAATGACATATATTTACATATTCATAGATTCTGGAATTTTTAATGAGGCAGAAGGAGCCATTTTAAGGATTTCAATGTAGTAATTGTACTTTTTTGTGGAAAACCATATCAGACACACATTATTGTTCCAAGCAGAGTATTTCCATATATCTTAATACATGTCTTGAGTGGATCTTTAAAGACACAGCTGGGTCTAAGCCAGACTAACTGTAACTACTTCCAGTCTTTTTGCTAAGCTGAGCTAACGGTCTGCTGGCTGTAGCTACATATTTGGCATATAGACATGAAAGTGGTATCAATCTTCTCATGTAACTTCCGGCAAGATAAGCGAATAAGCAGATCTCCCAAAAAGTAAAACTATTCCTTTAAATACCCTCAATTCAAAAACCTCTGACAAGGCTCAGCACATGAATATCTTTTATTTCGTTTCATTAAATTTGCTCATTGTGATACTTGCTTTGCAGCATTCTGGACACTGCAGCATCTGCCGGGTGCCGCAGGGTAAGAGGGAGGCAGGTGGCTCGGAAGGCCTGGTGGTGGTGAACGTAATGTTTGTTGTGTCATCTCCGCGTTGATGCATCGTTTCACAGGACGCAGCCACCGTCTGCTGAGAGGAAGAGTTAGGGCACTGCAGATGCTCTCTCATCTCCTCTCACAGAGAGGACCACCTCACACACACACTCACTCATAAACACACACACAGAGATCTCCTTCTGCTGCCATGGCTGCTGTTCCGATTACTCTTGCTAACTTGAACAAATCCATCAGACAGAAGAAAGTGAAGGAATGACAGTAGCTTGTTTGCTGCGACATTCATGTCTGTTTGCCAGAATGGCACCATCACAGGTTGATTTCACAGTAAAGTCAACAGGAGACAGTCAGTGATGCAGTTAATCTATGATGAGAAGCACAGGACACCCTAACGACGCTATCTGAATACTAATGAACAAATAAAGATGTTTTATAGCTGGATCCTCAAATAAAAAAAAAGTCACAAACAATTTCACAGTGCACACAGGCAAGAAAAAAACAAGTTGTGTATTTTTTTAATTCGTCTGTTAAAGTTGATAGAAATGCTAAAACAATCAGACTTCACTGTGGTTTTGTGATGGCTGAGCATTTGTCACATTACTGACAATAAAGATAAACTCTTATCCAAGAAGGAGTGCTTTTTAATGTTCATCATCAAGTTGAGGAGGAGGAGAGGAGGAAGGAATCCAATTTCCATCTTTGCATAAAGCTATTTCCAGGAGTTCTTAATCCCTCACTCCTCTAATTAATCTGAATTTATAGCAATGTAAAAATAGCAAGTGTGTGTGTGTGTGTGTGTGTGTGTCATTGTACTTCCAACATGAACAGATTTGTTTAACTACATCTTTATTGCCATGAGCAGCTACATGCTCTGGTTATTGCATTTCATTTGATGTATTTGTTGAAACAAATACATCATGTGTTCTGCTGTCACAAAGTGTTTGCCCATGCTGAGGTTACAGCCACCAGAGATGTATGCCGCACACTATGATATAAACACTGTTTTCCCATTGACACAAAACAGACAGTGCTTGACTCTGCTTGGAATACATGGGCTCTGGTGTATGTGTATGTGTGTTTGCATCCGCGTGTTTATTCTACGCTGTGTGAGGACATGAAGGGAAGATACTCGCAGCATCATTAGAAACACTCAGATGACAGTTGTAATGAGTCAGCCATCACTCAGCGATTAGCATCATTAACCTCTGCTGCTGCCATTGCTTCTCTAGGCTTCTGTGATATTTCAGCCATAAATCTTTGCATTCGAAAAAGACAAGGATCATTTTAAGCATTTTTTTTTTCCTTTTCACTTTAATAAGTTCTTTAGTGGCTTTTTACATTATGTCAGCAAATATATACAAATGCGATTCACAGAGCATATACTGTCCATTCAAGATATCATTATTTCCCCTCCCTCCCGCAAACCCACCTTCCAGCCTGTCAGCTATCACTTTGACGTCTTTGTAAGTCTGATTGTATCCATTCATTATGGATCAAGAGAGTGCGAGAGTTCTAAACTGTGCATGTAGAACAACAGATACTGTTTACGTTACAACAAACTTATTGTCATAAAAGTGAAAAAAACAAAAGAAAAACAAACAAAGCAGAATATATATGTATTACAAAAAAGGAAAAACTGGGTGGGGGTGAAGTGAATGGAATTAGGGTTGAATGAGAGAAAGATCCTCAAACTATCATTATCCTCTTGGTCTTCTTCATTAAGAGGCATGTATAAATCCTTGTAGTATTGTATAAAAGGGTCCACGTCCTCATGAATCGTTGCGTGGTCCCTCTGAGTTAGTATTTCATTTTTTCTAATTAGAAATAGTGTCTCTCATTCATCCTGTGAAGCTAGGTGGAGACGGAGCAGGATGGACCTCTCAAGCTTTTCCTTTCATGAGACATGGTGCTAGCATAACTCCAAATATGGCACATAGAAGGTTGGGAGGGTATTTTTTTTAAAATCTTTGTCCAGTTTAAAGCTACGGGTCTTTTTGTAGTTTTGGCTATCAAATCAAGCCTGTGTCCTAGAAATTGTGTTTGTATACTTCTAAATGGTTTTGACTAACATATTTTGGAGGAAACTTCATTTCTCTGTGGAGTATGTTTACTGGCAGCATTTTTTGTCTTTGTCCACAAAACTTTGCCCACAAAGTTCAGCATTCTTGTACTACACACTAGTCATTGGGAAGTGGTCGGGGTGTTGCAGGACTTTGACCCTGGTGACTGGGATTTGCGTTGAGCATGTGGTTAGGTTTATGCTACAAAAATGCTTTGCTTAAGGAAAAGAAAATGGTTTTGGTTCAATATTGAAAAGGAAAATACGCCCTATGTCACGACTCAAGTCAGCATTGACTTTTTTAGTATTTAATCAAGACAACCATTTTTCCCCGACCATAGCCAAGTCTTTGAGTTGCCTAAACATGGTCAACATGCTTAAATTGGCAGGAGTGGATATTCAAATTTTCAGTATAAACAAGTTGACATCATGTTTCCTTCAAAACATATTTGCAAATTAACATCATTTTAGGAAACAGGGTTGATCATATGTATTGGTGACATAATGGCCGCGATGGGAACACAGCAACATCACTATGGGGCAAGAAACACAAGCAGTTAGATGATCAAACAAGTTACAAACAATGCAGTTTGTAAAAATATCTGGTTACATACGTTTAGCCAAATTATGTACAATAAACCACTTTATTTGGAGGTAATACTGAAAGTTAAACCTGTTGTCTGGGGAATAATTTGATTTTATTTAACTCTCAGAGGATAAGATAGATTCCATGTTATCTTTCTTTATTTATGCATCTGCCTGAGGCTTTTCTCCTCCAGTGCGTCTCATCCATTCTCTCTTTGTGATATATTTCACTGACACAATGTCCGCTGCCAGCTTTGCCCGGAGATTTAAGACCCCTGGTCTGACCAGAAGGCAATGTCCATGGTGGGTACAGCTCCCCATAAACACTGACCACTTGTTCATTTTCACCCTGTCCTCCAAGCTTCATGGCCATTTGGCAAGAACCTTGACAGAAAGACAGCCAAGGGCCTGGTCCCAGACCCTCAGTCCCACAGCCTCAGCCGCTCAGCCCTGATAGTATTGAGAGCTACACACGGACTGCCAGCTGATAAATGAGCTGACAAGCCTTCTCCCCGTTACTCATTTCCCTCCTGAGGCACGGAAAAGAGAAAAAATAGGAGCATTAGAAAGGAAGAAAGAGAGAAAGACGGAAAGAAAAAAAAAAAAAAGAATTGACTTTGCAGCGGGGCTATTTTTAGTAAGCCTGTAATATGCTCCATTAGTTTGAGAGGGTACAAGAGGGAGAAGAGGGCTGAGAGGGGTTAAGGAGGAGCACAGGTAGGAGAGAGGGAGTGAGTCAAAGATAAAGGGATGGAAGAGGTGAGGGCAGCATGAAAGAAAAGAAGCATGAACTTGATGAAGAAAGGTGAAAGAGAAAGATTCCAGAAAGGGGAAAAAGGGAGATGAAGATCACAATAGGCATATCACTGAAAAAGCAGCAACAGACAACCAAGCTCATGACAAGAGAATGCACTGTGCTTGCTTTACAGATGTTTCTTGAATGAAATGCTTCTCTCTGCTTTTCTACAATGACTCCATCTGAGCATCCATTGTGTTATTTTTCCTGCCTTGTTAAAGTTGAATTGTAATCTTGTGTACGTCTGCAGCGTGGTAAACAGATCTGACAAAAACGTTGTTAGGTCTGTTATCTTCCATGACAGGTAATTACAAAAGACATCCTCCACAATGGTTTGTAGATGGGTGTTTTTGTTGCTTTTTTTGCCAGTTCCCACTCTCATACTGTGCGTGATTTGAATGAAAAATCATTTGTTTCGTCAACAGAAAACTAATCTCTTTGACTGCTTTTAAGCAGCAGGAAGAATCTTGGTCAGAGGGATTGATATACCTTCTTTTCACCGATAAGGGTTTGTCAAGTGACTATACATAACTGATTTACTTCACTGAAATACAGAAGAACTTCTAGCTTTAAATAGAGGAGGAAAGCATGTGTGTTGATACCACAACACAGAAACTTATTGTTCACATCCTCCACAATCTGCCTGACACTTTTTTTGAGGGTTCTAGCCAGCCACGTTGGCTCTGTGTGGCCTGTGTGGATTTAGATTTCCTGGCAATCCAGCACTGCAGACACATTAGCAGTAAATAATGCAACATGTTCCTCATCCTGGAACTCTAGTGGGTCTTAAAATGGGAGTCTCCGTTGCCTAGGACTCAGTGACATGGGTGAAACAATCCTTTAAAAGGGCTTCTTTTTGAAATTGGGGAGAGGTCAGGATAAATTTACACTGGTATCGAGTGAACTTTAATGCTTCCTTAACATCTATCATACAGGCTTTTACAATACAACCCAGACAAAGTCTAGTTTCCTATTCATGGTGAGAGGAGAGAGCTTCAATCTGTTGACAGAAGTTCCCGTTCTTTGCCCTCTCCAACCACGCTTCATCACCATAAATCATTTCACAATTATTTGATTTGGGTGGTCAGAGGCAGGAGTTTGGACCAGCATATTTAGTGCCGATTCTACCACCCTGACCACAAATCTGCAGCTTGACTTTGATCACATATGTGTTTCAATAACTCATTGGATTCTTATTGTTTGACCACAGCAGTGTGTTTAGCTGTTAACAGAAAGCCAGTGGGATGAGGGCGAGGGAAAAGGGGAAAAAGCTGCTTACATTAGACATTCTCAGTTATAATCGGAGCACACAACGATGTGGTCTGCTACCCACAAAACCAATCCAGTGACCTGTCAAAGTGTCATAAGCTGAATCTACACAAACAACAAACAGCCTCATGCTCTAATGAACCTGAATGGAACAAACACATTTCTAGAAGCGTCTCTATCATCTCCGCAGGAAGCTTCAGGGCTCATTTTACAATAGAAGGAAAATGATTTTTTTTAAGGATTTTGGTAAGTATAAAATACATCAAGGTTTGCAAAAAATATATGGCCATGCAAATTCATATTGCATTTAAAACACCTAAAGCTGCATTAATCAATACGAATCTACAAAGAATTATCACACGACTGAAGTGTTTTAGCGTCTTTTGGCTGACAAGGTTGTTTAGTACACCAGGGCTAGACCCAAAAGCACGACTTGAACAACAGTTCCAAAAAACAAAGTCTGTTCATTGTAGGTTCGGAACACGGGTAGGCAATCAGCGAAGGCAACAAGGCCAAAAGGGCTACACAGAGGCAGAGTCAAAAAAGCAGATCGTGGGTCAAAAAACACTAGAGACTATAACAGAGAAAATAATGCAGGAACGCTTGCGACAAAGGGCTAAGACGAACTGGCACAGGGAGCAGGGATCACACAGACTAAATACACAAGAGGAGTGAGGGTAATGAGACGCAGGTGGAGGACATTAGGGGATGATGACGAGGACAAGGTCGGGAAACACACAAGGGCAGGAAGTGGATCTGAAATGAGAGGAGAGTTAGCAACCAAAATAAAACAGGAAATGCAGAACTAAATGGGAAAGAAAAAAAAAAAAACATAACCTAAAGACAGGATGAGTCCTGACATTGGCTCAATGTTTTGGTTTTGCTGCTTTTTGGCTCTTGGTTTGAGTGTGTTTTCAGTTTCATATAATTTTGTGTACTACACTGCCCCATCCTGGTCCTTTGACAGCAGCAGTAATAATGCAAGGGATTCCCTCAAGCGGCAACCTACAGGGCTGAAAAATGAAGCCAACGTGGAAGTGCCAAAAACTGCAGTTCCTCGAAAGGCCACTTGAGGCTGGCTCCAAAAGCAAGTCAATCCCCATAGACCCCCATGTTAAAATGTCCAACTCAGCAGAAATAAACATATTTACAGCCTGGTACAAAAAACAGTTTATGCCTCTATACTTCCCAGTTCATGACAACTGTACGGGGGGTGAATTTTTTTTTTCAACTCACCCATTTCAATTTGATTAAACTGTAAAGTTATGCATAATTAAGGACATGGCTGCTATGAGTGAAAGGTCGCTTGCTGCTAGGTGGCTTGTTTCAGCAACCAGGCTTCATTCAGCCTGTCTCAGCTCCACCTCTTTGCCATATCCATTTTGGACTAGCCGGGAGTTAGGCGGAGTCAGGCACTGCCAAGATGGCACGTCCGGAGCCACCCACTTTGAGATTCAGAACTGCTCTTCAGAAACCAATGGCTGACGTCATGATAGCTACGTCTATATTTTTTTTTACAGTCTATTGATTTCCCTCAGTGTTAATGAGGCATGGTGGAGAACAGTGTGACTGCTTCTCCTGCTGCTATTTATCTTCTAATGTTGTGGTTTTGGTTGCTCTTCGTCCATTGGGATTTTGTTATTAAATTTTAGATGCTGTAAGCAGAATATACAGCTGCTGTATTTTGTTTTGCTGCTAATTGAGTCTCAAGTTGATTTAAATCATTGCTAGAATAGCTGTAAGCTTGTATGTAACACTGCTTGCTTTCCACATGACTCAGCATTTTCTTACTCAAAAAGTTCAAGCCTTAGCCTACATGGTGTCAGTTTGATATTGGATTGATTCAGATTTTTCTCATTGCAAGGATGGTATACAGCCTGCAACTTTACCTTTGTAGAATGATGTCAAAATTAATCATACATGTTGCAAGGTAGTTAACAAGCTAAATGGACAAAAATGAGTTTCTCACAGTCAGCCATGTTGACTGTTTGCATTTGGCGTCATGAGTCATGGAATGCTTTGAGCTCAGAATTAAGAATTTTCAACATGGAAATTCACAACCTCTGATTTAATTGGAGTGCATCATTACAATCATCTGGTGAGCAAAAGCACAGCCCCAAATGAACACTAATGTTGCTGTTTGTCTGCTCGCAACTGTATGCTAACATGTTCACCATATCAACTTTTAAGGTAATAATGTATTGATAGCTTGTTCTGCTACACCCAAATTGAAGAAAAAATGTAATCCTGCTTTGATGTTTTTGGTAAAACAAAACCATCTAGACATTAACCATAACCCTGGTTTTCTTCTAGTACTTATGCAAAGTAATTTACAGTACACTACTGTACTTGTAATTACATTACTGTTGCCTATGGTACTTGGGAAAAATCCCCCTACCATATTTTTTTTTAGCCCTTTAAGAGGTTTTGTTGTTACACCGTTATAAATATATTACATCATGATTGTGCAACCCAATCACCAGAAGAAAATGTCGGCATTGAACGTTTCTGCAAATGACAGAAACGTTGAATATATACGTTTCAACACATGTAATACGTATCATATCGACATTTGTACAAACGTAGCATATTAACATTTCTACCCGTTGAATAATGATATGTTATGGTGTGACAACGCTGTGGGTAAGGTCTGGTTAGGTTTAGGCACAAAGACCACTTGGTTAGGGTTAGGGAAAGATCATGGTTTGGGTTAAAATAAAATAAAAAATAAAATAAAAACGGCTGATGTCTCAATAAGAACACCCAGTTTTCTCGCCAGCTAACCCGGCTGCAAATGTCCTGACGTCTCGCTAAAAACACCCACCCGCTTTTGTCGGTTGAAACGGGAAGCAGGCATTGCTGCCGAGAAACTTACTAACCACCCACCAACCCCTCCTCCTAATAGGAAAGATCAGCTCATATAGATCGCAAGTTAACTACATCACTTTAGAAATGTTGAGATGATACGTATTTTGAAAATGTTCATATGATACGTTTTGTTGAAATGTTAAAATAACATGTTTTGTTGCCATTTTGATATGATACGTTTTGTAGAAATGTTAATATGCTACATATTATACGTGTTGAAACGTAGATATTCAATGTTTCTGTGGTTTGCAGAAACATAAACTGCCAATGTTTTATTCTGGCGACCAGGCTGGATTGTGTTATTCTAATTAATATAGAATAACATTATGCACATGCAATTTTTCCATAGATTAACGCACATTATATAAAGATCATTATCAAGTGTAACCATGTCAATATTTTGAAATATGCTCCAGCCACTTTTCATCTATCATTACAGTCATTGCTGGTTTCAAAGAGTGTTTGACAGTTTGACTGACTTCATTTGTGGATATTACAACAGCATGTGTGGCAGTCAGATTACAGTGGCTAAACTGACATCTTGTTTATCCCTCTTATGTGTAACCATGGACTTTTATTTTAACCATAATCAACCCACATCTCAAATGAAGGCGTTTAAAGGAGGTGTAAAGAGTAGTTTAATCGTCTATCCAGCAGAAAAAGGATGGAAAATTCCTGTATGTCTGTCTCACTGAGTGAGTGGAACTTGTGAGGCTGTGCTGTCAAACTGAGGAGAGAAGGAAAGTAGAGTAAAAAAGTAAAAAGTAAAAAGTAATTCAGGATCCCAGGTAAGTAGGTTCTCCTGCAGGGTGTTTGTAAAAGCTGTTTGTACATCTCACCAGATGTTCTACTGTTCTGCTTAAAGGTGGGAAATAAAGAAAAAGTTTCTGTCTCTCCATCTGACTCCCTCTATGCTTTTCCCTCTATGTTCTCGCGTTTTTTTCTAAATGCTCAGTGCAGATTGCAAAAATGAAGATCAGTCCACCCATGAAACCTGCCCTGTGAAAGGTGTGCCATATTCTCATGTGGGTGCAGTGAATTATGTATTCCTCTCCAGAGGACTGTTGGAGTCTGACAAGCAGTAAGCCTTCGATGGTGGTGCAGATGGAATTGGCAACATGGTCAAAATGAGTTTAAATTGGACCTAGAGAATGACTGGCAGACACACAAACAGAGCATTGGAAAGACGGGGGTTGAATAGAGGTCTGGAAGAACGGCGGACTCTCGGATTGGCGTGGTGCAAAGCCAATTTAGAGCCAGCAAATTGAACAGCGGGTCACCACAGTCTGAATCAGCTCAATGAAAAAGTATATTTACAATGACTGGCTTAGAACAATGACCTTTCCACAGATTTTTCCATTAAGACATTTTGGTAGATATAAAGTACAGCAAGTAAAAACCCTGCCCTGAGCATAAAATACTTTTATTGATTGGATTTGAAATTCATTTGGAATCCAACATAAAACATATGATTGTTCTCCTTAACAACCCATTCTTTAGCAGTGACCTCAAATCTAGGACTGGAGCAAAACCCTCAAATGCGCAAATGCTGAATCAGAACCAGCCTCAGAATTGTGTTGTACTTAGAAGAATATAATTCCTTTCTCAATTTCCCTCACAGCCACAACAAGACCCATCATCAACCCATTCCTCTTCCCGTTAGCAGCACCTGGTAGCCAAGTGGAAACACATTGTGATTAAATCTGTCCTTTATCCTTTCTGTTTCCACTTTCATTGCCACTCTTGTGTCCTCTCTATGTATGTGTCTCCTACTCCTTGGTGCACTCTCCATTTGTTGTTTATTCAGACTGTCTTTTCTGTCTGGCACGCAGGATGAAATACTAATCCAGTGGTCTGGATCTCTGGTCCCATTCGCTTTTGTTAATGACAGTGCCATGTGTTACTTAGGGTGGCTGAGCAGAATAGGGACTGGGAATATGTTGTTTTTTCACCTCAGTCAATGACAGACAAGCTGTGTATCGCATCTCTCAGTGAGGGACGGCTTGTTTTTATACAGAAAATGTCTTTCTTTAAATGTGTACAGACTAAAGTTTCTATCCGATACACTCATACAGACATACCTGCATTTATACACATGCACATACAATATTGATGATATAGTATATGATCAATTTTGTCCTTTGTTGAGCTTGTACATGGCATTTCACAAATTTGTAATGAGCGGGAATACAAATGATCTTGGGCTGCCGGTTTATGGGCTGATTTTATTTCCTATGTGCTGGCTGGCTGCCTCTCTGCGGTTTGATCAAAGGTTATCTGAAGCATTGTCTAATTGGAACAATGGAAACGAAAGTGGTGTTGGAAATTTTTATAAACAACAAACAGTGGAAAATGAGACCATCTGCTTTGTATTTCCAGATGGCTTTTTGAAACACACATTTATAACTTGGACTCAGTTCATTGCAGATTCAAGTCTGCTGCTGATATCCATGAAATCCATATATATATAATAACACAGTTTTCTCTTTCTCACCACACTGAGATATTTCCACAAGTTTTAAAAGCAACAAAGTGAAAAGTATGTATACTGGGATGAGGAGGAATCCAGCAGTGGAGTTTGGTTTTTTTGATGCCATGACTGAAGTACTAGCCTAAAGCACAAAAATGATTTCCCCTACTGCAGGAAAGCAGGTTCAGTCTGCAGATAGAATCTTGCTTGACATTTTGAAATCTACTTCATTTACAGTATAGGTTATGCAACTCCATCCACAGTGCCTTACATTAATGTGCCCTCTAACATCAGTGCTAGAGGGACTCAAAGCACTGATAAGAGCTATAATCCAGAGCTGGGCAGCATGGACAGATTTGAATTTGCTCTTTTATGATGGCGCATTCAGAGTCTGCTGGAAAAAACTGCATTATTTATAACTGTTTGCCAGCCATGGATGAAATATTTTCTGTATCACAAGAAACTGCATGAATAAGTGCATAATTCTGGGAATGTCAAATGTGCCACCATAATGCCTCTACTTATACACATGACAACCAAGACGTAAATTAATTTTGGTGTAAATATAACATAGAACATATTGAGCATAAGGGTGAACAGCAGGGAATGAGATATTCTCCAGAAGTAGTTTAAGAAGTTAATAAGAAAAAACTACAAACATTTTACAGCCATCTTTCAAGTCAGGCCATGAGTGTTTCTTACTCAAAAGACTCATTCTGGGCAGAGTATCACTTTCAGCTCTAGTACAGTGAATCATATGGGTAGAAACTGAGGCATCATCTTGACTTTCCCTGTGGAGTGCTGAGCAGTTGGCTCAATAAAATTGAATCCAAAACCATTCAGTTTAGTCGTGTTTATGCATCTAGTTTGTCACAGTGTTGGACTTGCCTCTAGACTCGACTGTGGTGACATGGTTTTCCGTGCACTCCAACATCATGCAGCTGCTTGATAAATATAGCAGTCAGGGCTCCAATGGGTCACTGCAAGGGCAACTGCAGACAAGAAGCTGCAATGCCAAGCATCTCCCCCCTGCCTCTCCCTGCCTCTCCCTCTCTCCTCTGGTCTCCCCTGCCTCACTCTGCTTCCTCTAGTCTATTACTGTCTCCACCTGCCTCTTCTTCCCCTCCCCCTTCTCTTTTCTGTGGACCATTGATGTCTCTCTCTGCCTATCCCTGTTTCCACTCCCTCCCTCACATCCCGCTGGTACTTTTTGAGCACCAAAAGCCTGATGCCTGTCTTTGTTACTGTCTCTACAGCAATTCTGATGCAGTTTAAAATGCCACATTGGTAGCATTTAGAGTCAGGTAATCTTGTTTTTAGTCATGCTAGTAAAAATGCCTCAACGACTACTGGGTGGATTGCTATGATGTTACATCTGTCTCTGGAACATCATCTGCCACGCCCTCTACCTCTAATTCAATGCCTTCTTAACCTGCTACTACTCCCTGAGTGGCTCTCTCCCTCGTTCCCTGTGTGTGTGTGATTGTCTGCAGGTGTGCCAGAGTCAGAGCAGAGCCACACCAGCTGGACTTCATCTCAATAATCAAGACCTCTACAAATATTCAGGCCTGCCATTTCCATTCTGCCAGATTGTAGTTGCTGCTACCAGTTAGTGCTGCTAAGTTTTGAGCCTCTTTGATTCCTTGCAAATTGCAATTTTTGATTGAGCCTGTTTTCCTGACTCCTGTCTCCTCTTGTCTGCTCTGCCTTCAGCCCGTGTTTCCTGCCCCTTGTCTGGTCAAATCCTGCTGTTCTGCCTTTAGCCCTGCACCTTAGTCTCCCTGGATCTCACTCTGGACTTGCTTCCTCAGCCCCTTTCTACCCCTGCCCCAGCCTCAGCTCCTGGCTCTCAGTTACTAGCCCAAAATTCCCTAGCCTGCAGCTTCACTTTTCCATGCACCGTAGTAAACCTCTTTTACTCAATTCCAGTCTCCTCATTGTGTCTGCATCTGGGTTCACTTGTTCTGCAGTTCCTCCTAACATATGACATTTGGTACCAATATCCATAATGGCCAGAGGATGCATCCTCTGTTTCTGTGATCTCTTGACTTTTTTATCAAGTGCAACCAACAAGTAAAAGTTTTCATTTATCCAATGGATGGACATTCATGATTCCCAGACAAAGTATTGCTATAAATAAGGCTTTCCCTCAACTTTTTCTCTAGCGCCACTGTGAGGTTGATTTTTGTGGTTTTCAGTGAAATATCTCAACTGGATGGATCACCATTAAATTCGGTAGAGAATTTGAATCACCTGACTTGACTTTTAATCTAGAGTCATCATTTGGTCAAAATTTCAATTGCCTGATGTTTAGGTTTTAATACCTGCAAAACGAATGACATGCCTGTCAGCCTTTTTGTGTTGCCTATTACAAGATGTTAGTATGCTAAACAATGATGGTAAGCATGGTAAACATTGCACCTCAGCAACATCAGCACTTTAGCATTGTGAGCATGTTAGCTGCTAGCATTGCTGTAGACTTGCAGTAATGTTATTCCGCCACTTAGAGTGAAAATTAGGTCATCCAACTGAGAGCCCAAACATATAGCAATACTTCAAGGGAAATTTTGCTGCTTTTTATGTGGATGTCCAATTGGTCTTGGTGGTAAATGTAGTCAACTGACGCACAAAATTCCTCAATGCGTGCAATATTGACCAAGAAAGCTGAGTTTTTCTGAGTATGTACAGGTATAAACTTAAGACAGTCTTAATTTTGTGTACATCGGTACATGGAAAAGCATGTTTGTGTTGTTATACACTTGTCTGGAGGGAACTCATCTGTGTCAGAGGTCGGTAATAGGGAAAAAAAATGTTGCTGTAAATGTGGAATAAATTGTAGCTCTGTCTTTATCTAAAGCACGATGATCCTTAAATGTATTCCACAGATTCTCAAATTTACCCTGTGGGGAGAGCAATTTGTTTAATGGAATGAAATACCTTTATTGTAGGACAGGAAAATAAAGCTAAAAGAGCACTGACCATCAAGAAGCCTGTCTTCACATGTATCTTTAAGTTTAACTCACACGTATCTCCAATGAGCTCCAGAATCAGTGCTTTTGTCCCCTGAGATCACACATATTAGCCACAAAACTCATTGTACTTAGGAAACAAAGTTTATGGGAATCATCTATTACACTGTATACTTAGTGTTGCGACCATTGTTCATTGTAGCAAGCTCAAATATTGTAGATCAAATGATGTTAATGGAGTTAATGGCTTTGTAATTTATTTACATTATGCCTCATCAGCCTTAGAGAAAAAGAGTCAGTCAGGGAGGCCCCATGTGTAAACAAACACAATTTTTGTGGGTTTTTGTGTGTGTGTGTGTGTGTGTGTGTGTGTGTGTGTGTGCATGGGTGCATGTACGTGTGTGACTTCATTGGTAGATTTATGAGCATGCGTCTTTTCATTTGTGTGTGTGCAGCTCATATGTTTGAACAGTCAAGTTCACTCAAATCCTAATGGAGGGCAACTGTGAACAGTTTGTCGAGGCTCTCTGTACACAGTGAATGTTCAAAGTGTTAAGGTCACTTATACTCTCATAAAGCTCACTAATGAGGTGAATCCAGGTGAAATTAGGTATCCCTAATTGAATGTGCAGACGTGGCCAAAAATATTGGTACCCTTCCACCTTTTTTTTGAAAAAACAAAATTTTCTCTGTATTAAGTTGAAACTGACAGAAGTATATGGTATCCACCATTCCTTATTTCACATGGAATATAACTGAAACTTTGCTTTTGATTTACAACTTAACATATTATTTAATACATTAAAACAAATGAAAATGGCATAGCCAAAAATATTGGTACCCTTCACTTAATATTTTATAGCATAGCCTTTGGAGGCAATAACTGCAGTCAAGTTCTTTCTGTAGCTCTGAATAAGGTTTCTACACTTCTCCACTGGTAGTTTGGCCCACTCTTCTTGTGCAAACTGCTCCGCTTCTCTCAGGTTTGATGGGTGCCGTCTCCCAACTGCAAGTATCAGCTCTTTCCACAGATGTTCAATGGGATTCAGATCAGGACTCATAGCAGGCCACTTGAGAATGGTCCAATGTTTTCTTCTCATCCACTCTTGGGTGCTTTTGATGTATGTTTGGGGTCATTAACCTGCTGGAAGAACCATGACCTGTGACTAAGACACAGCTTTCTGACACTGGGATGTATATTTTGCTCCAAAATGCCTTGATAGACTTCGCATTTCATTGTGCCCTGCACAAAAACATCACTCAGCCTCCACCATGTTTCACAGTAGGCATGGAGTTCTTTTCTTTGGAGGCTTTATTTTTTCTTCTGTAAACATAGGGTTGGTGTAATTTACCAAAAAGCTCTAATTTTGTTTCATCTGTCCAAAGCACAGTCTCCCAGAAGGATTGTGGCTTGTCAACATGCATTTTGGAAAAGTCCAGTCTGGCCTTTGTGTGTCTCCCTCTTAGAAGTGGAGTCTTCCTGGGTCTTCTACCATGGAGCCCATTTTCATTCAGACAGTGACGGATGGTGCAACTTGAAACTATTGTACCTTTAACTTGAAGATCAGCTTGGATCTGTATTGAAGTTTTCCTTCCTTCCTTTTGTTCAATCTCAGGCCAATTTTCCACTTACGACCACGTCCAGAGATGCTGGCTACAGCTCCATGGGCCTTAAACTTCTTAATAATATTGGCAACAGTTGTCACGGGAACATCAAGCTCTTTGGAGATGGTCTTGTAACCTTAACGTTAACCATGCTTGACTATTACCTTTTTTCGAATGTCTTCAGACCACTCTCTAGTTTTCCTTCTATTTTCCATGTTCAATGTGATACACACAGTGGCACAAAACAGCAGAGTGAGTAATTTTTTCCTTTTAAACTGGCTGCATGAGTGATTATAAGCCTGAAAACACCTGTGATACTAATTAAAACACAACAGTCTGCTTAAAGTATCACTATAAATCAATTATTTCTTACAACTTCTAAAGGGTACCAATAATTTTCTTCAAGCTATTTTAGAATGTCTGTGTAGAATAAATATGAATTCAGTTATTTTCACAACTTTTTTGTTTTGTTCCACAACAAACCAAACATAGACATGCATTGATAATAAAATATAATTTAATTTCAATACTGTTCAGGGCAAATGGTGCATTATTTTAATAAAATGCAAGGGTACCAATCATTCAGCCATGTCTGTATACAGTGCCACAGTACCTATAAATACTTAAAACAAAGAGAGACAGACAAATCAGACAAAAGTATTTAAACTCTGTTGAGACTCTTGTCGGGAATGTGGAGTTTGCTAAATTATGATTTCAAGAATATTTTGTTGGCTACTTTTAGTGTATGTGAGGGAGAAGAAAAAACCTAAGAACTGAACCCAAAAGGGTCATTGTGTGTAATAAGCATAACTGTATTGTTGTCCACAATGCTGATTATAGAAACAATGGAAACAGTAAGAAATCTGCTCTAATGGCAAGCATTCAGTGTATTCTGGACAATATATTGTAATATGAGTTTTAAAAGGATTTGTAAACCCAGGATTATTGCCAAATATTTATCCACCCATACAGTCCCATATGATTTTACATTGATTCAACAACAAATAATATAAACAGAAGTAAATACTGAGCAGGGACACATATCTACACATTCATATATACACATAGACAGTAGGGTGTGCCCGAATACAAATACATTATTCGGCAAAGCACAAATAGTGGGGGGTTTTTTTTACGAAGATTTGTTTCATACAAATGTTTTAAAAAATTATTTGTTTTTGGGAAGAAAAAAAAAATCATAATGAAATACCGGTGCACAGGTTGGTTACATCGCTATCTCAGTCTCTCTCCTTTGCTCCACTGTTACGTCTATCGGCAGGTCTCAACGAGGGGAGTCACATCCACCTGCTACATGACGCACATTTCCTAATTTTGACATCACTCCTGGAGTTGGGGGTGTTCCCCAGAGATAAAGTTGAGCTGCTGACACACGCAAAGTGCTCCCAAGGGACTCTCCATAACCTATTGTTCCCCTTTTCCTTTCCACAAAGTTAGGTTGTAAAAAATAAGCAATAACTGAAAAGTGCAAAGCAATAATCGCCTTTGAAGTTCTTCCCTACACGTTACACAGTGTGCTGTCATGGGTGTATAAACTGATAGAGGTCTGTCTGCAATGCGGTGATGAGTAGAGTTTTAGCTCAGTAGTCAGCGCAGTCGTCTATGATCTGGGAGACTCAAGTTTGAGACCCAGTGTGGGGACCTCCTTTGTAAGGTAGTTTATTCAGAAACACTTATTGTAACACTTTAATATTCTAAAATTAAAAGCATAATAAAAGCAAAAACAGTATTTTTAAGCCTCTTTCCATTTTTATTCGAAAACAAATACAAATACAAATAATTTTGCTGCCTCAACAAATACAGATACAAATACAAATACTGGGACCTCTGCACATCCCTAATAGACAGTCACATGGTCAAACTGCAGCTCTTGCTAGAAGGCCACAAGCTAAGCTAAACCAGACAGCCTCTCTCATCCCAGAAGACTCCTCAGGAGACTCCTGACATGCTGAACTGGGCTGTTCCCCTGTGTCTTTTCTTTCCATTTCTTTTAGAAAAAAGGCGTTGCTAGAGTTTATAACACTATGTGGTTCCCCAACAGACCTGAACTCCTGTTCAGTCCTTATTAGGCCCCTTAAGGACCTTTCCCGTGTAGCACTTTTCATGTTTGTCAGATGATATGTCACCGAAACTAGCTATGATTATTTTTGCATTTCAAGTGCTTTATTTTTGCACATAGAACTGCCTTGATCTCATAGTAGCCTGCACTTTTTCATTAGACTGATGTGAAGCAGTAGTCTACAGTACATGGTTGTGAGAAAAGACAGATGTTTTACTATGGCTTCTGGATTCTTTCTGTTGTGGTTGGATTTTTTTTTTTTCATTGTATTTCCATTTTTTCATTTTTTTTAGTGTCTGAATGGATTCATTGTATGTTAAATCACTCTCTAGTTCTATATATTTTAGACTTTATTTTTTTAGCTAGAGTCAGATGGAAACATTGAATATACATACCTCTCACATTGCTGAATTTTATACTTCAAGCAAAATTATATAGAAAAAATGAGACCTTGGTGTCTCAGTTTTGAACTTAAACCTTCTCGACTGATGTTATCTTACAGAAAGGTCTTCTGTCTGTATCAGCGCAAAGGTCTCTGCTCAAGATATGAGAAACACTGGAGTCTCTAAGCAGCCATTTATTGCCCAGGTGATATGAGTCAGACGGCTTTAAATTGAGGAGATTTAACCTCACCCTCCCTCCCTCCCTGGCTAAATCATATCGGCTGCCAGTTACACTTTTTAATTTCAGTTCCAAATGACAATAGAAGGGTGATGTTATTTCCGGAAACATGCACTGTTTCAAGGCTGTTTCCCTGTAGCCTGGTGTGTAGCTGCACCAGCAGTCATCAGCATTCATGTCAGGAAATTAGAAAACGGGGACTGTCTCACAGCATTATGACTGACAGAGAGCAGATTTCTGTCTATGGTTGTACTGTGTAAGGGAACAATAAATGTTACAAGAAAGAAAAAGAGAGAAAGGGAGGTTCAAGAAAAGGAGGAAAAGCTGTGAGAGTAGCTGATTACCAGGGCAAAGAATGAAGGGTGTAATGATGTTGGGAAGATAACAGAGTGACTGAGGGAGAGGAAAGTAAACATGGACCCAGAGAGCAGACAAAGCAAGAGCTGAGAAAACAGATTCAGGTCCAGAAGTCTTCGTTACTAGAGACCTATAGAGCTGTAGCTCTGTCAGCACAGGCTGTCGAACCTGCTGGCCCACCAGCAGTTACAGGGTGGTAGTCCTCAACACAGCCAGGTTTACTCCAACACACACACATGCACAACCAAGCCTATAGGGTCAGGGAGGGAGAATAGGCTTTCCTCATAAAGGAACATTCCTACCCTTTATATGCCATGTGTTAAATATTTAAAGGCAAGTGCCTCCTTCTTTGATCACACAAGTTATTAGTAAGGTAACACTGAGTTCACCTGCTCTTTTCCTATTTTGGCTTATGGCAGCGTAGTGCAAGACAGAAAAAATGTGGATTTAAAGGTCTAATCATAATATTTCTAATAATAATATAATTGTCATTTTGTGTGCTTCTCAACTGTTAAAAATCTAGGCCTATTTCATTGCCATGTGTAAAAATATTTGTGATTAACAAACCTTTTACAGCAGCAAAAAAAAGATGAATCACTCAGATTTAGTGTTTAGTGTTAGTCTCACATTGATCTTTTAATATCTGAGTGCAGTTTCCAAGCTTGTCTTTCAAATTTTTGGGAGAGCTACCACCCTTTTCTTTACATCTCAATCAAAGACAGCCTCTTAAAATATATCAAAGAATATTAGCCCAGGTCCTACCAGTGTTTGGCAGAACCTAAAAGCTGCTTGGCATCTCCCTGGATCCATATTTTTCATATGATGTTGTTCTTATGTCATTTTACTATTGTCGTGTTTGCTCTGGAAGAGAGATCCCTCGTCTGTTGCTCCTCCTGAGGCTTTTCCTCATCTTCATTCCCCATAAGAAATGTATTAATCCTTGATTCACATGTGGGCTATTCATATGAGAATGAATGGGCCTTTAGTGGTTGGATACAGTAGGAGTAGGAGTGTCCCTAAAAAACACAAGGGGATGGACAAAATAACTAAAAAAAAGTCCCAGCTCTTTTATTGTATCTACCACCTGTGCATTTATAATTATTTCTGGGAAATAAGAATACTTTTTCCTCACTTGCTCCTATTTTTCCTCTTTCAAGGACATGCCGATAAAGCAAAAACCTTCAGCCATCTGGTCCTCAGCCCTTAGCTGTGGGCAGCCTGGTTTGACTGTAGAGCCGTGACCTGACAGGTACAGTCTATCACACAGCACTGCTGGATACAACATGCTGGTTAGCAAAGGCATTATGAAGACAAATATGTGCTTTCCTTTTCTGCAGTCATCACATCAGTCTCCTGCATGTAAACAATGACATTTTCACCTGTCGGTGTTTAAAGTGCTTAAAAAGAGAATAACTACAACCAATGAGGTATGGAAAAATTAGTCTAATTTGAGCTGTTAAAAGGATCATTCACTGCTTAGCCCAATAATACAGATGTTTTCTTACTCAGCATCATAAAACCCGGGTGTGGTTGGATGCTTTTTCTCTCACAGTTGCACCATTCCCATACTGTGCACACATGATTAAATGTATTATTCATCAGACAGAAAAAAAGACTCAGACAGACCCATGAAGTAGTTTTTATTGGGGAAAATTTGCATCCAGACATGGTATTTAATTTCTTTTCACTAAGCTGACATCATTTACTGAATCATTATGTGTAATTAATTTTATTTTGCATTATTAATATACCATTGTTACTGCTTTAATCATTGCATTTCTCAGATGTGACTAAGCTGCTGAACAAAGTGCAACAGTTTCAAATTGCAGAGGCTTTAAGACTTTAAATAAAAACATCCTGATGTATATTTCTTTAATTGGAATATTTTTCACTTGATTGTTTCACACAACAAACTAATACTACTATGGTGATCTGTTACCTGTTTTACTGGAGTGCAGCCTTTGGCCAAATAGTCAGTTGAACAACATTTGAAGAGAAAGCATTAATAGGGGTGACTCATGTCTTTTGATTGCATTTTCAGTGCTTTGGCCCATTGACCCTATTCAAGCCTACTTGAGGCGTTTCACAAGGCCAGGTCAAAGCACGCCTGCTATTTCCCTTACTAGATTGACCTATAAGCTTTTCACAGTTAAAACTATCAAATAACACTCCACAGGTTTCAATAAAATGGAACAAACTTATTTTAGACTTAAACTACATTCATGCACTCCAAAACCATTTTTCTTATATGTGGAGTTTTTTTCGTACATCAATACTTTGATTGAAGATTCAATACTGCTGCCTGTTTGCCCTGTGAAATAACTGAATGCTGGAGTTGCTTCTAAAGATGGATAGCAGTAGTGTACCCAAGATGTAGGGTTACAACATCATTCACGTCATCTCAAACATCACAGTCTAATAAAATGGAGAAAAATGGACTACAGTCACATTTTCTGGCACCAACAAGCAGTATCTGACAGTGTTCCTGATGTTAATTGTCACAGTTAAATGTCTCTTGATAAACAGGAAGTTTTCTGTTCTGTTCTGTTCCACTTAACACAAGAGAGTCCAATTATTCACAGACGGAAAAGAGACATCATGATTATTCCACTTTGAAAGCCTGTCCCAGTGCTCCTAAAAAGATTGGAGTAAGATCAGATTAAGCATTTAAGGATAGACACAGTGGAAATGTTGCATGATAAGATCTCTACTTGCGCATGCTTAACTTGCACAAAAGGTAATTGTTACTTTGCACCAATGCACTTTTTGCACACACTTAGCACCGTAGCACTTATCCAATCCTATACAAAACCCATCTTTTATTGATTTTATTATTGTACTTGTTGTGTGCATTGTCATTGTTTATCTGTGCTCTGCTGCAAGACAAATTTCCCCCAGTGGAACAATAAAGTACTGAACTGAAATGAACTGAACTGAACTAAATTGAACTTGACTTGGTTACTCCTTATGTGGTGGTCATGGTATAATTAAGGAATAATTAGACACATTGGAAAATACACTTATTTGCTTTCTTATCAAGAGTTACATGAGAAGTTTGATACCACTTTTGTGTTTGTACAGTAAAGATGAAGCTACTGTTAGCAGTCAGTTGTTAGCCAATATACTCTATATCATCATCTAAACAAATCCTCTTTTATTTATACAAAAAAGCTCATCTTGGATTATTCACGTCCCTGACCTTTCAACTGTTGCTGTTCCAACTTAGTAGAATTTGTCCCAACAAGGTGAGCAGTGTCCTCTTGGCTGAAGGTGCATAAATAAGGACTATCCCTGGAGGCAAATCGTTTCCATATGGCTCCATCCACACTGATTAATCAGATTGAAGTAGATAGAGTGCACTCTGGCTGGTGTCCCTGTTGTTTGTTATCAAAACTCTTCAGCTCACATGGATCCATTTAAAGGCCACTCTGTTGCCCAGCACAGCTTAATGTGCTATTTAAATGTTTAACAAGCAACCATGTGGATATGAAACTGCTTGTCAATCAGATCGTATTCTTCTGAGAGGGGGCGATATCCTTTGGGGGTGACAGTGAGAAAGTGAAATAGATTTATCGATAATATCACTGTGTCCCCAATCCAGTTCAACGTTTTAATCACTGTAATCTAAAATCCACGAGCAGCTTTTATCAGTACAAGACTTTAGACCTCTGCTATGGTAATGTTTGCCACTGTAGAGGGGGGGGGGCATTATTATTCCAGCTAAGCATGTAAAAGTGTTTGCAAATAACAAACCGTGGCTATCAAATTCAGAGAAGACACATTACACAAGAAACAGATGACTTTCTTACATGGATATGTTAGAGATAAGGCAAAAATTAAAAAAGGGGCCAGACTTGAAATCAAGAGAGCTAAGCTCCAGTACAAGGACAAAATTGAGGGAAAATTTTACAGCAATAATCTAAAGGTAGTATGGGATGGCATGAGAACCATGACTGGCCAGACAAATAGGGGAAACAAGCTTATTAGTATTAGCAGCTTCAATAGCAACTCTGAACTAGCTGATGAATTGAATGGATTTTACTTGAGATATGATGACAGCCCTAATTCTAATTTTGGAAACTAATGTATAGGCCTGTCTAACATGAGGAGGACACTGTGTCTACCAAATTCTTATTTCAACCCCCACAGTGTAAGAACAATGTTTAGAAAATGCAAATTTGGAAGAAGCCCTGGGCCAGACAGGATTAAAGGAAAACTATTGAGTCTGTGCAGGACATCTATGCAATATTTTTTCCTACCTGTTTAACCTATCCATAGAGCAACAAAAGGTCCCCCAACTCTGGAAGGAGTCCATCATAGTACCTGTTGCAAAGAATAAATCCCCCAAAGAGCTCAGTGACCTCAGGCCAGTAGCGCTAACCTCAATGGTAGTGAAGTCATTTGAGAGGCTGATTAAGCAACAGCTAGTTAACAGAGTTGAGGGGTTACTAGACCCCACTCAATTTGCCTATAGAACCAACAGAGGGGTTGAGGACATTACATAATTTAAGGAAACATAATGTTATGTTACTGCGAGTAAAAAGCCAATAAGTGTAATTCATTAATGTTATCCGCGCAAAAGAACAACCAACCTGCAACTACAGCTTATCACCATATGGTGTCGCCAAAGATAATGAAATGGAGATGTTCGAGATTGCCACTTTAAGTCTAAGACCAAGATAAGGAGAAAACCTTAAATACGTAAGTAAACATTTTAAGGACATCTCACGGAGATGACTTAATTGTAGTTTGTGCAACCGATTTTATTTTAAGGAAACCTTAACTTGGACTTTAAGGAAAATTTTAACTTAAGGGGTTTTGTGCAACTGGGCTAATGGCTTCACTCCGATCAGCATCACTCCGACCCTCCCAGACTGTTGTCAAAGGTCAGGAAGTAGATATAGTTGAGAACTACAGGTATCTTGGCACAATCATTGACAAGAAACTTAACTTTGTTCTGAACACAGCGGCAATCAAGGAGAAATTAATGGTGCTATTGTATAGATCTTTCATAGACTCAATTTTAACCTTCTCACTGGGATGGTATGGCAACCTGAATGTCCAAAACAAAAAAGACTGGGCAATATTAAGGTGACCAGCAAGATCATCAGCAAGCAGCAGTCCTCCTTGTCAGACATCTTTTCTGGCCAGGTCTGAAGGAAGGCAGGATCGATTTTAGGGAGCCCAGACCATCCTCTCTTTGAAGCATTCGATCTTTTCCCTGCAGGTCACAGGTACAGAATTCTCAGGGCAAAGTGCAATAGATTTCAATTTTCCTTTGTCCCTGGTGCAATACTCATTCTTAATGTGCACAAAAGGTAATTGTTACCTTGTACCTATGTACTTTTTGCTCACACTTAGCGCCGTAGCACTTTATCTTATCCAATCCTATACAAAACCCATCTTTTATTGATTTTATTGTTGTTGTTGTCATTGTTTATCTATGCTCTGTTGCAAGCTGTATTTCCCCCAGCGGGACAATAAAGCACTGAACTGAACTGCAGCTTTTGTTTGCAGGGGTCCGTTTCACAAAGCAGGTTCAACAAACTCTGAGTCTAATCCTGAACTCTGAGTTGATCTACTCTGAGATAGGAAACTCCGAGTTTCCGGTTCCAGAACAGCTGATTTGAGTCAGTTTATTCAACTCGGAGTAGTTTCACCTGGAGTTAAGCGCGTGCACCACAACTATAAAAAGCCAGCATCAATTGAGCCCCGATTCAACGAGTCACCATGGCAACAGGGAAGCGGAGGGCTGCGTTTTTCGCCCCACTAGGGCTAGAAATCTTAATGCGATAATACGGCGAGTTTGAACATGTTTTCAAAAAGAAGTGCAACACCACTGCAGCTGCAAAAGAGAGGGAGACGGCGTGGGAGAACATCGCTGCTCGGGTCAATGCCTAAGTTTAAATGTGGTCCTTTGCAATCACAATAATATTACAGAGGAAAACTGCTTGATTGGTCGCCTATTAATTTATTTTATTTAGGTCCAATCCCGCGAGGGAGAAGCGCACTTGGAAGCAGTTTAGGATGAAATATAAAAACATTGTTCAAACAGGTGAAACCTCGGCATAATCTCATGGGGGAACCTCATTTGATCATGTTTTACATTGTAAAGTAAATATTAAGTGGCTGTTTGACTGAGCAGCTGTTTTATCCCAAAC
The DNA here is from genome assembly GCF_910596095.1 of Thunnus maccoyii. Classification (NCBI taxonomy): domain Eukaryota; kingdom Metazoa; phylum Chordata; class Actinopteri; order Scombriformes; family Scombridae; genus Thunnus; species Thunnus maccoyii. The sequence continues at coordinate 25,447,728 of NC_056537.1, read as the reverse complement.
ATAATACTGGTTTCACACACATAAATGTCTTCTCATCTACATCATGTTCTGTTAAATAATTAACCCTATTTAAACTAACACAGACTTCTACTCAGCCAACAGAAAGAAGGCAGATGCCCGTAAAACGGGTGGTGGTCCAGCATCGCCACCTCTAACGGAGGCAGAGGAGCTGGCCCTAAGCCAAAATTTAGGAAGGCCAGTGGCTGGCTCCGACATTGTACAAAAAACTTCCGTTTGCAAAGAAACACAGTGCAACACACAATATCTGCTGGGATGTGAGAGCATGATTACGATTGGTAATGTTGCAAATGTAAGGACGGATTAGGTTGTGTATGTAGATGATGGACTGTGACGTGAAACGGTACCGCTCAAAAAGATAATTGTCTGGAAATGCTAGAACATTTATGCGCGGACTGATAACCATCTCTCAACGAATATTTAATTCTCTGCGCAGTAATGCTGCACCTTCATCCACGGGATCGTTATCAAAAGGACATGCCATGTTAGTGAAAAAGTCGCCACTTACTGTGCCTAATGGACTTCTAATATACTGACTCTGATTTTTTTAATGATTTTTTTAAATGACAGACGGCAGAACTAGGCTACGCCAAAACTCGCCTGCTGACTGAATGAATGAGGAAATCAAATGGAGTGTGTGGCTCTGAAAGAGGGCGGAGACTGAGAGAAACTCGAGGTTCATTGAGAAAAACCTGGTCCCGACCAGGTTAGGTTCATAGAGTCTGTTACTACGGTAACTGACCGAGAGCTTAAGTTACCCCTCTCTGTGAAACAGGCTAGAGTTATCCCTCTTTCTCTGGTTTGAGTTACCTCCCTTTTTGAAACGGAAAACTCAGAGTTTCCCTCATTTCAGGGTTAACAAACTCTGAGTTTTCACTAAACCCGCTTTGTGAAACGGACCCCAGGTCTTACTGATAATCCATGTGAAGACTTCTGTCACTCATTCAGGTTTGTGTGTTTGCAGTTCTCTCTTGATGGTTTCCACATGTAAGAAAGCATGTGGAGTGAATGGGACACCCGTGCTAGCTGCTGTGGGGGAAGGGAGGCAGTCAAGCTTCTTCGCCCTCTCCTCTGCTTGGCTCTGTCTGTCTGATGACACCTCTGTCCCACAAACCTGTGTATGTACACACACACACACACAGATGCAGCATCACTGTCACCAGCAGATGGGAGCTGAGCAGCTTCATTAATCCTACTCCAGTAGGATCAGATAATTAGACACCTTAATTGGAGTTTAAAGACTTTAATAAGTAAAATGCCACTTTTCGTCTCCCACATCGTGCCAGTTGAAGCATGCGCTCTGTCTTTGAGTCTCTCTCTTTCTTTGACTCAAAGTGAATGACTCATCGTGCGGGAATTGAAATTTGGCTTGTTGATCAGTTCCACATTTACCACTGGAGCATGAGAGGATTGTTGTTGTTGTTGTTGTTGTTGTTGTTGTTGTTGTTGTTGTGTTGCATCCTATTGCTGTTAAAACTCTCTTAAATCTCTCACAATAATAATAACCAGCTCCCAAAACGTAAAAGCGATTTATGAGATTAAACAAGGTTTAATTGGATTTACTGGAGTGCTTGTTTTCATGAGTGTAGGCATTCCACTGAAAGAGACCTTTCTGTCAACCAGGGCATTGTAATCTTCGATAGTAATGAGTAAAAAAATGGAAGATCACCTCCAGTGTTATACCATGCAACAGGGCAGTGATACAAAGAATTAAATGAAGAGAAAAGTTAATAGGCAACAGGAAAACACCAAAAGCTCATTAAACTTTCTTCCCTGAAGGCAGATAGAAAATATACTGTGGGCTTTACATGTCAGCAAGCTATTGCCCTTGCTGTATTGGCATGGGACCCGGAGGGATCTCATTCTCCTTTCTGAAAATATTGCAGCCTTTCTCCATAAAACACCATTTTCTGGAACATGCCTTGAACAACAACAAGAGCTAACGAAATTGGCGGTTGTATGCAAAACGATATGACTCAATATAATGCAATAACAAAAAAATAAATTGACATAAAAATATCATGCTTGGATTTTTCATGCATTTCTGATATTTTTTCATGTATTCATCACTGTTTGATGAATGGGATTCATTTATTCCTATGAGTGATTGATGGTGTTGTCACTTGAGAGGACGTATAAACAGACCATCGTCAGACTCAGACTCACATTCCTTTCATATCACTCAACTTCACTCCTGTTTACACACCTGGAGATTGTTTTAGAGGGTCTCATTTGATGCCATTGGTTTGTGGATCTGTACGATAAAATTTCGAATAAAAACAGCTATGAACTCTCTATAAAAAATTTCATACTACAGTATTTGCTCGTGATCATCTGAACTAAGATTTTGTTTAGATTTGGATAAGCCATTAATGTAATAAATGCCATACTGCTTGATTAATGTGACAGTGCACTGCTCCTAATAGTAAATTATGTGCTGCAGTTCTTCCTCTCAGTTCGACAGCTGGGCACACAGTGATGCGATAAATCCTGTATAGAGTAAATACACTGCGTGAATCGGACTACAGCCAGGATGAGTCCAGGTCTCTTCGCAGGTCCTCATTTGTGTGCCAGAAGTACTTTGATATGAATCCAACAGACATCTGCTGTGTCCTGAGGTGAAGACTGTGTCAGTGCAGTTGTTCAGTGTAAATTAACCTCAGTGTCCTGCTTATACAAATGTTTTTGCCCACTTTTCTTTCCTGCACTAATTAGCAGCAGGGAAAGGTTAAGAGCTACCAGAATACAATCATGTTTCCAGAATGGTTGTTCATTTTTTTTTTACACTGTGTATGATGCTCTTGACACACACACACACACACACGCAAATTTCCTGTCCTTTAGAAGTAATGTACACTCGTCTTTCTCTATCGTGTATGCACGGCCCACAGATTTGATTCAGGCAAATGTGATCATAGTGTCTTACACTGGGTGTCCAGTTCTGCTCCAAAATCAATATACAGTTTACCCTAACAGGAGCAGAAAATGTGCTGACAAAGGTTTGGCAAATGGAGTTAATTGTTAATGTAATATAGTGTAATCAGCCGATCACTAAATGTTGACATAACTGACGATAGCGAGCAAACGAGTCTTGGATGATGATGATTAGTGCATGTGATCATGCAGGTAATCACGAGCATTTACTCTACTAGTAAGGTTTGTATCGAGTATGTGTCAATATTTAGAATCTAGACTGTTGAAGATTATAAATTGATGACACTTTTAATTGCACTCGTAAGTTAACTTTTTGAGATAAATTAAAATAATGTTTTGAGTCAGAGATGTTACAGCGTGTAATAAACACAGAACAGTGTTTTTCATGTTTAACATGAGCACAAAAGTTGAAATTCAGGACATTAATTATTAAATTTCCACTTTTTTTAAAGATGATTTATTACCTTACATTTACATTTTCTGCAGAAAATGATTGAGTACCAGGATAAATCATACATTAACGGTCTATGCACTGTTATCATTATATTGTACATTAGATGACGACTGAATTAATATCCACCTCAAACAATGTTTAGTGCGGCCCAGTGCTGCTCATTTTGGACAAGAACACACGTAAGAAGGAATTCTCCCAACAACATAGCTGACAAGTCAAGTTTTTTTAAACACAGACACTTTGGTTGTAACATTACTTCAAGTTACTCTAAAAGAAATAACTAAAGAGCAATGTATTATTAACGCATGAACCCCAACTGACACTTTGTTGCCACAGAAGCATAACTGAAACCTTCACAAACTGAGTTGTCAGTGCTTCTTGTTTCTTTCCCAGACACATTGTTCACACCTTTGCAAGCCGAGCCAATTTTCTGTCATTTCTAATTTTGCTTAAAGCTTTTACTGCCAGCCTGAACTGAGCCTGACCCTGCCCAAATAAGTTAAATTATTTACTTTCTCAACTCTCTTTACTCCATATTCTCCAGATTCAATGTTTATGCAGAGTAAAGCTGTAGAGGTACAATAAGTGCCATCAGGGTGGGTCACGAGTCCCATGACAGAAGCAAAAGCTCCAGACACTATTTTCCCTGGAGAATCTCCTAAGCAACAGACAAAAATAATGGAAAGACATGTTATTGCCACAAGTTACTGTAGTTGTAGTAAAACCGCATAGATTTTTTTAAAATGTATTTGCTCATTTGCTTGGAAAACATGGCGTCAGGGATTTCACTGTTGCCTGAAATATTAATTAAACTTCAAAAGAGACATCATCCGCCCTTGCCAGCGATTTGTGAGTGCAGTGTATTTGCATTTGGGGTTGTGTATATTTGAGCCTTCGGATTCTGCTGCCAGACAAGGACACTTTCCTCATAAGAGAAATCTGCCTGTGGACTCTGCTCCCAGCCCATTACCAAACTGCCAGTTTGTTATGGCAGGGAGTTGGACTGTTTTGAGAGGGGGTGCGAGGAGCTGATTGAATTGGCCAAATTGAGGCCCACCTCACCTCCACCTGCTGATGGTATACTTTGATGTTCTTACTAAAAGTGTTTTCATCCTGCTCCAGCTCCTTTCTCTGATTGATTAGACATGCACCTCACATAGTCTACTTGCACTACTTGTGCAAAAATCTGCTAATGTCAAGGTCAACTCCACAGCAACACATTAGTGTCAAAATTGTTTGTTTTAATTGGGTTCAGATTCATTAAATGACTTGCACTTTGGTTAAGAATACAGATGAAGCTACGCCAGTTCATGTCTCAAAGGTCTAAAAATGTAGGATTGATCTAAACTCCAACCTTGTTTGTGACTGCACATTTTGTGTTTTAATAAAGGATATTATGTGTTTTCATTCTGTTTGCCCTGATGGAGACTGCAAAGGCCTTCATAGATGACATGTCAGTGGCTTCAAGCTGACTTTAACATCAGAATGAACACAGACTGTCAGAAATGTTTAATGACAAGAGTGCCTCTTCTGAAGAACATGTTACCTGTTTGTTCATCCGTGTCATCTGGGCAAGGCTGGAACGCAACTGTGATCCCTCTGAAACTTGTAGTTTCTAATGAAACCAGCAAGAGAAATGCTCTTGTCCTTTCAAACCCGCAGTACTACATCTTGACCCCATGATGTAAAGCTATATATATATATATATATATATATATATACACACATTATTTTTTTTACTACGGTTCAGCTCCTGTCATTAAACCTAATGAGATTTTCAGTTGAGCATCCCACATTTCTAATGTATTATATTAAATCGATACCTCTTTAGGTCATATCACAGTATTGCTGGGCACCATATAATATATTTCTACCATTATAATGCTATTAAGAGTCTGTCTGTGCCATAATATGATCAGCTGAAAAGTTCCAACTCACTGGGGGTTTTAAAGTGTAAAAAAGTGGAAGAGATGGCTACAGTAACTCTGTCCCATGGCAGAAGTTTAGAGCATGATTTGTTGTAACCTGCACATCTGTGCCTTTTATCATCACATTTCTAACAATAAGACTACTGATCCAGACAAATATTTCAAATCAAATACTGTTCTTTACATAATTCTTTCCTAAAAGTCTCTGGACAGCACTCTTTTTTTCCACTGTGGAGCTTTATGGCTAATGGCCTCAAAGAAATTGGCTATGTGAGACCTTAATCTAAACCACCGAGGCCCTCAGACGAAGTCTGACAACTTATTATCTAGCCTTGCCATCTGTATCAAAGACCAGGAGAATGTACACTGCCATCCTCAGGCTGAAGCAACAGACTCATTACGGGTTACATATACACTACTGTATGTTTACAGAGGGTGATTAGTGGAGCATGGCTGCCAAGGTACACCCATGTGTTCCAGATGGTTATGTTTCTGATGCTCCTTATCATGCACGCTCAGACACTCGTCACAGGGGCCCAGAAACACCCAGGCAGCACTTTGATGATGTCAGCCGCAAGGGACCCTCGTTAATGCTCCATAGAAGTTGTTTATAGTATCTGCATTATCCTTCAATTTGAAGCACAAAGAGATGGCGCTTTGGTGATTATGTCAGTAAATAATTATGTGAGCAATTATTAGAGCTAAACTTCTGCCTGTGAGCTTAATTTGATGGAGTTATAATTATGATTAGCTCAGTTTTAGTGTCTGTTAAGAAAATCTGGTCAGTCTTGAAATGCAGATGTGCCCTTTTGGTTTGTTCATTTTTTGGGTGGTCTGCAGCGTATTTTTATTTTTATAACTTCTCTGTGAGATTTTTTTTCTCATTACCCTTATTATAGCAATAGGCAGATGTTGCCTTGAATGCAGTGTACTGTATGATGTGTTTAAACTCTCCTGTCATTCTCATTTCTCCCTGTGGTTAGATTAGCCTGTTTGCAGACATATTAGAAAGAAGACAGACTTGAGATGATCGTGTGAGTCATGAGAAAGCAGTAAATGAACAGTGGAGTGTAAACTACAACAATCTGTCACGACTCCTAATTAGCCCCACAGTGGGAAAGGCAGGTTCACCCTTCAAGCTGACCTCACGTCATAATTGTTATAACACATGAACACATATGCAGTGTATTTCTTCTTCTTGTGTGTGTTCATACAACTTCCCCACCACTCTTTCTTCTCCCCCTAGCTTCTCTTTCTTAACAACCTAATTACTGCTCCACTGGAATAACCACAGAGTCCCAGTTCCCATAGAAACTATAATGTGCAAGCTTTCACGCCATAAAAAGTCTCGCTGGTCACCCACCCACCTCATTTTATGGAGAATGCAAGCTTTCACGGCACAGTGACAGGGATTGGGTTTTACATGGAATTCCTGGTGTGTTCTTCAGAAAATACATGAAAATGTTTTTACAGTACAGGAGGCTTAAAAAGTAGAACCAGGGAGCTTCCTCTGTACATGGGAGTCATAAGTTTCAGCTGACTGAACCTTGCAGGCCTTTAGATTTAGTCTCTTTTGGGAAAGTGGGTTTGCAGAAGTTCAATCATTTGAGCGCTCTTTTGTTGATTTGTTGCATTTGATTGTCTGTGATCTATCAGACAATTGATCAGCCCAGTTAATATCCTCAGGGAGGCCACATCCTGAGGATGAGTCACCTTGCCAAGTCTTGTTGTCTGTGCCTATGACATAAGAAACAGTTTTATTAGTATTGATGTGGATGACGTAAAGTAATCACATCAAACTCATTTAGCTTTTCAATGCATCTTCACAAGGTCTCCATACTGACAGCACAACCTCTGGTCTAATTGCACAAAGATGGTAGAGTGGATGTTTGTTTATTTGAGGGCTGGATCTTGGTGGAGTGTAATGTGTTTATTTGTTTTCAATCAACCTGTGTTTATACCACTGCAGCAACATGTGGCAGAAAAGCTGTAAGTCATAAAATGTCCTCTGTTAATCACTGTTTCTTTGATGGCACTAACTTGCGGAGCAAACTAAAAATTTTGCTTGAGTCATCTCACATCATGCAGTAATAGAGCAAGGGCTCAAACTACATGAAATGTTAAAACCCAGTATAATGTTACTGTATATACCATCTTCAAGTTCCAAAATGCTAAAAAATATATATATACTTGAAGCTTTTGGGATTGCATCTAGATCTTACAAACTTTCATTTGCTACAAATAACATTGTAAGACCTTATTTCCAGCGAAATTACTTTTGATGATCACTCCAGGGGAGCAGGAAACTGGCTCAATATATACGTAGCTTGCACCACTGGCACATTCTTACACTTAATTCACAGGGCTATTGTTGAGAAATTGATATCTTGAGATTCCTTTCCCTCTGTTTAATCTCACTCACAGTTGGTCAGTTTCGTTCTGCTGTGTTTCAGTGTGCCAATAACCCATGAAACAGACGCTGCTGTGTGTTCACCTCAGTAATAAGCAGAACAAATAGCCATGGCTATTCTGTGCCCCTGTCAGAAGGTCAGAAAATTGCAAAACAAGCACTCACAGAGGTTTCAACTCTGTTAGAGCAGTATACAGAGTGGTGTCTTACCAGTCTATGACAGCCTACAGAGGATCATAGTTTAACAAACTCAGCTTGATTGTTTACTTGCAGGTGTTTAACGGTGGCTTGCGGTTCCCGGGGAGCTTCTCTCAAGGGAAAAGCCTGTTATCCCTAATCAAAGTCTGCCGCCAACCACACATTTCAGTCGGCTTCAAATCAATTTTGCATGCTACTGTCAAGGTAGATTTCAAGTAGTTTAAAGGCTTTAAAGTGGGGGTGATCAGTAAGGTAAGCAGGTAAATTGTTTTTGTTCTGCTGCATTCCTAAAACTGCATTGCAGGATTTTTGTCTGCTGGAGGACAGAAAGTAGACTTAAAACAAACTCACAAAAAAATGGATATACTCTTATATTCATGTTATCAGTTTTTTCAACATTTACACATGCACAACCCTGTCTAAGAGAATTTACATTTACTATATATAGTGTTAATTAGCATTTTTTCAATTATGTTTTTGATTAACACTAATAGATGCCTAGATAATGTTCAGTGGCATTGTTTTTTCCAGACAAGTAAGTGCTATATAGTTTTACCATTCACATATCTTAGGTAGGTGATCTGGGAGGATGGTGGGTGTAAAAAGCGCCAGAGTTAGACACCGGAAGTAAACATCTCCTTTTTAATCAAGTCACTGTCGAGTTATTCAGTATTTAGCCAAGACCATAATTGTTCCATACTTAGGCATAGTTTTGTGGGTGTAAGCATAACCATGAAAAAGTTTTAGAAGAATTGTGCTTTTGTTGCTACGAGTGAATATTGTAGGAAATGCAAATGGAACACATTGTCAGTGAAGGTTTCACAGATACGTTTGGTATGAACATTTCCTCATTAAGTTGATAAAAATGTAATTGAGTTGGCAGTCACTTACAGAATGCAAAAAACAATGAGCTGAATTCAACTGAAAGCATTGCAAAGTATTGGGTTGACTCTCAGTGGGATCAGTAGTACAGTGCAAGTAAATATTTCACATTACAGGAAGTCTTACAGTAGAGTCTTCATAATAGAAATGTTGTTCAATTGAGCTGTTTTGCTCAAGTGGAAAGCTGCAAGAAGAAAATACTAATTAAACACATATTTGCACATTAACATGCGTGCTGAAACAGAACACCTTTTTTTCCCTTCTGCTGCAGATATCACATTTTTTACATTCAGGCTGTCAGCTAAGTTGGCATCCTGATGCAGGATCAGAGCAGGTGGCTGGTGCATTGATGAAAACCAAAGAGCCAATGGAACAAGTCGATGGCAGAGGGAGACCAGGAGCAGCTGCAGCAAATCTTTTTTGCTTAATCATGCGGCTGGTGAAGAATTTATCAGCAGTTTGCCACATCGGGATCCAAGGCCTTGACCTCTCAGCTGGTCTTTGTGGCTGCCCATTACTGCTGACACTCATTGTGACTGGTGTCACACTTTTAGAGGGGTGTCTTCAGGAGGTTTGGGGAAAACTGTTCTTGTTACACTCACTGATTTACTGTTAATCTGTCAGCTGCTGAATGTCAGCAGCCTGTATTAAAAACATTGGTTTGGTGAATGCCAATTACGCAGGTTTCTAAGCCCAAAGACGTATAAAGAGCCACAATTTTCACTTACCTCAGGGTTCATTTGTGACGAAGATGAATGATGTGTATTACTGTAATAGCTTTTAAAGTAGCTTCCCACAGCGGCAGTGTCAATGAGCATATACAGTCTCGTTCACAAACTGCTGGATGTTAAAACCAGGGAAATGCAGCATGTAATGTAATATGAGCAAAGCTATTTAGGATATTATATGAGCTGTCATGGAGAGGTCCCCGTTGAGATTTTTAGCCATAAAACCAAAGCCCTTTTCCACCCTGCAATCAACAGTTAGTGTGAAGGTTTAACTACTGAGGAAAGCCCTGGGTCTTTGGTCCCCAGGACACTCCCAGAGAGGGGAACACTTTGACATATGGACACGGTGGAAGCCAAGCATTTGCAGGAAAAAAACAAGAAAGAAAAACCCATCCCTCCTATTTTTATGAATTGACATTTTGCATTTCTCTGTGTGAGATCGGCATAGCTAGTTGAGAAAGTGATGTATCTGGTACTATTTGTTCGCAAGTTCATTTCTTAGACAATGGCACTGCTGGGATGCTCATTACCTCATACTGTGTTGGAGACCTAAATTTGTCCTGAGCCCAGCTGTGATTCTGTGTCCATCTCCTATTGGTCACTGCGGGGAATCTTCAGCACTGAAGGAGCTGATTGACTATTGACTCATTGATTTGCACGCCACCCTGCAGTGACCAATGAGGGTTGACAGTTCTTTTCTCTCAACTCTGCGAGGTGCATGTTACTGTCACTGATGTGAGATGCTGTTGCATATACAGACATGTTGTTTGAAGGGCATTGGTTGAGACAGCTGAGGTGTATGGCAGCACAAGAGGCCTGTGAATAATTTATAACAGGGGTTCACTATGTCTTTGATCCTTTGCCAGTCGCACAATGCATACGTATCAAATAACTGCCATGAGGTAATAGTATGGTTTTATTTTAGTGTGGGGTAATGTCATATAATACTTAAATGTTTAGTCTTTGTAAATACACTGGATAAATGTTGATACTGCATATCATGTTATACTTCCTTATTTGAAAAGAACAAATATTCAATTATTCAGTATTGTAATTATAAATCATATATTGGTATGCACAATGAGTAATATCTGAAGACTTGGATCTTTGTTTAGCTGTTTTATTTTCCTTCCTGGCATGATCCCTGATGGTGAAAACAGTATTATGTGAATCGTCTCTCCATCATAAAAATGAATCCAACAATTGTTTGGGTGTCCTTCACTTTATGTAGTTCTTACTGCTCTCTAGAATGAAGAAGCATTTGTTTAAACGAGCAAGGGTATCAGTTCTCCACTGCTTGTCTTGAGGCACACACATAACATTAATCTACTACATAACCTTCACAGCTATAATTTACTCAAATCAAATGCTTTTCAGCCTATTAGAAAAAAAGCCTGGTGTCCTTTAAACAGAAGCAAGACAAATAGCCAAGCATTAAGACGCAAGTAAAGCCTGAGTGAGGACTCAAGGGCCTGAGTTCAATTTGTTCAAGGTCTCCACTCCTGTCTGTGCTCTGACAAATCTGGTAAGAACACCTTTCACCTGTGCAAGACACCAGTCCATGCTGAGGGCCCAACAGCTACAACAACAAACACACTATGATTGGACAAAGACTGAATCTAAATTAATGAGCTATACCTAATTGGGTCTGATTAAGTGAATAAGTGATAAAGTGAATTTGTGGAGTTTATGGTAGATTAACTGTGGTCTGTAAGTGACAAACATATTAGTGATGTAGGAGACAAGATGAAGACAAAGGACTGAATGTGGAGAGGTATGACAAAAACACATCTCACACATGTAAGACATGTAAGCATATGGACATTTGTGTGCCTATATAACAAACGTAAACCAATTTGAAGACTATTTTCCATTTCAGCCCTCCATTTGTTAATCTAAATATACATTATACTTGAATTTTCAGAACTAGTACACTGTGAAGCTCAGTAGTCACACATAACAAGCCTTTAACACTGACCAGATTTAGCCATGATGAAAATCAAAGAACAGAAAATGACAACAATGACTCCAGGTTAGGGGCTGCTTCAACTGATGCCACACAAACTAGTACTGCTTGCAGCCAAGCTACTGCAAGATGTGAGGAAAATGTGTTCTCTAGTTGACATCTGTTGAGTATAACATCTGTCACTTATACTGATGTGATGATGATGATATGCTCCATAATCGTAACAACTGCTGTCCCTGCTGTTCAAAGAGTGTCCTCATCAGTCTAATACCCCAAACCCAGGAACGTGTTTGGAACCTGGCCATTGAGACAAAAATAGCTTATATTTCATACGTTATAATGCTAGATTACATATTTGGAAACTATGAATTACTTGATAATTTCAGTGAAAGGTAACTTATGACACCAGACACTCAAATTATGCCTAAAGAGAAAACTCCACTCATAAGGTGAGCAGAGCAGACCACACGTCAGGTTGCTCACAAGTCTGAATCACTTTTTTTTTTTTTCATTATGCTGTACAGTGTGTGTTCATCTTTGTTCTGAGTGAGAGTGAACTGCTCGATAAGCTTTGCTGATTATCATGGGCGTGCAGGTACTGTAATTAGTGCAGGTCTGGCCCTCTTCCAGGTGCATCCAATGCTGGCTATTAAGTCATTAACCCAGCATGTCCCACCTGGGCTGCTCTCCTCATATTATGGCCCCTGCTGTGATGCAAATTAGTGGTCACATCAAGCTGTACAGTTTAGGAAGTGTTTTGTTTGTCTTTTGAACAGTCATCTGAGATACACTGCAGTTATCCTTCATATAGTCTTTCCCCCCCATCATAGGAAATGACAGGGGAATGCATGATGCATACCTCTGTGAATTGAAATTCCTGAGTCAAAAGGATGCCTGACCAAACCCTGGCTGGGAATGTTTTTACACGGCAATGATTCTCAATTCATGAGATGTCAACTGATGAAATCTCATGCCAGCAGGAGAAAAATAATCACATAATGGGTAAAAATATATTAAAGTAAGAGCTTTTGTATTTGAAGGGCTCTATGCCAAGTGTTAATTTGAAGAACCTGCAAACATAGAGACATAAATCTTATTTTGTTTGGTGTTTAAAAACACTGACAAGGGATGCAGTTGTTTTACTGTAATCCATAAACATTTATTAGAATCAATCAATCAATCAACAAGTTATGTCTATGGGAATATCTGGTATTAAAAGAAACTATTCAACAGTTAAAAGAACAGTTTGACGTCTTTGGGAAATAAGCTTGTGTCTAGAGACCACTCTCATACCTGCACTAATTTTTGGCTGGGAGCAGTTGCCAGGCTAACATGCTCCCAGCCAAGAAATAGTCCAGGACATAAAACCCTGTAAAACAGCAAATTGCCGTTATACGCTTTGGTTTTTGTATGGATTAAATAGACAAGATATAACATGGTAATTAGTGAGTTTCAGGGTTGCTGGTACTAGCCAGGCTAGTAGTTTCCCGCTGTTTCCAGTTTTTGTGCTTAGCCAAGCTAACCGGCAATTGGCTTGAGCTTCATATTTAACCGACACATATGACAGTGATATTAATTTCTTCATCTAAATCTCTGCCAGAAAGCAAATAAGCATATTTCCCTCAATGTCAAACTATTGCTTTAACATTACATTATTGTTAGTATTGTCAGTGGCCAGCAAAGAGAAGAGCTTTTAAATGCTGTGTCATTACATGAAATTTAAACACATAAGGTCTGGTTTCATTGCTCACATGATGCCATCCATCAGGGGACCACCATGTGCAGTTTAATGATTATGTCTTTTAAATTCGTCGCAGTAACACATGGTAAATAGTGTAATCATGACAGCAGGGGAATCCACACAGACACTCATGATGAGTGATGAGTTCAAGTTTTCCCACCATGTCTGTAGACTGAATAGTAGGCCTTCTCCTGGTGTTCCTGATAGAAACCTAACATGAGATGATTACATTTATGTAGGTTATGTGAAGGTCAAAGTGGTAGCGGACAGAAGAAACTATGTATAAACTGAGAGTAACTGTTCCTGTTTCAGCTCTGCTGATGATTAGAATGACAACTGAGGGACCGTAGTAGCACAACTGTGAGACGAGAGGCAGTAACATACATCAACATGCATGCAGACATTCCCCTTCATGCTCAGTATGTAGTTGTGTAGACATGAGAGAAGGCGAACTGGATTTCAATAAATAGAAGCATGAAATAGTGTGAAATAGTTGTCAGATTTGTTGCATCTCATTCTCTTATTTCTCTTTGGACCAAGTTAAATTCTGTTTGTATTAATTTAAAAAAAAAAAAAAGAAGAAGAAAAAAATAATTGGGGCTTGGCAGTAAATATTTTCCATGTTTTGCCATTTACTGTTCTGTACTTTTACAAAAAATTAATTTGCTTGAGCAGTGTATTTATGCATCTTTCTTTATCCCTGTTGCAATACTCTCCCAATGGAACAGTTTGTGCGAACACGTTTGCTTTCATGCTGCCTTAAAATTGCCTTTTCATACTCTTTTTCTCACTTTAATCTGTTAATTACACACATGGCAGAAGGAACGCCTGATGGCTCAGTACACACACCATGCATGTGTGTGATTTGGCTGCATGAACACGGTACAGTCTTGCCATGACAGAGTTTCCTGGCTGCTGCTCTACTTATTCATAAAGTAATTAAAACAGAAATCAGGCTCAAGGAGAGAAAAATCCCAAACACTGCTTAAATCCATCACTGAATGATGGATTTTGAGTGAACCACGCTCATCATCTTTAAACTTAATCCCGCAAACAAACATTGACAGCTACACACTAAATTAAAATGGGAGAAAAAAAGATTTATAGATGCACTGAAAGTCACAGCGTCCTTCTATATATTTTTTTTTATTAATTAACAGTGACTTTACATATCGCTCATGATATTTGCATTACTGCGGGTCTCTCTGGTCAACTGTCAAAACTTTTTACAGCTGCCAAATTAAATAGTTCAAGCTCTGAGCCCCAATCTTAATAAATCAAGTTTTTATGGGCTCCCCAGCCTCTCTTATTCTCATATGAAGGTCCGGGGCTCTGACACGCCTGTAGGAGTCAGTAAGAGCCCCTTTCGTCTTCCTCAAACTTCATTTCCTCCTTGTCCAACCAGAAAACTCAGTTCCCAATTCATCATCAAGCAGAGACATATAGCGGGCACCGAAAGTTGTCAGGAGGAGACGACCCATCTGTTCTGGAAGAGGCGCAATCCCAGATACTTTTTAGCCGGACAGAAGCGGAATAAAATAGTACTGAATAGGCCCGACAGGAAAGTTTGAGCTGAAGCTGCTGTACTGAAGTTGCGTGGCAGTAGTTTCTCTCTTCCAGGCTTTGATCCCACTTCTGTGTCTTCTGACAGGTTGCAGCTACAGTGTGAGCAGTAAAGTAAAGTTAAGAGGAGGACGGTCACCAGGTAAGAGATTGTTCTTTTAGCTCGTTTGTTGACAGAAGTGTTTGTTTCTGGGTCACATCCAGCGCAGTCGTAGTTCAGTGAGCCGTCCAACTTTACTGTATGTTGTGTCCCAACGATAACATGTTTTTGTGCGCTTTTTTACTGCCTTCAAACAGTCCCAGCAGGAGGATTTTGACATCGACATGATTAGATGTAATAAAGTGAAACAACCACAACGTAATGTCTCTATAATGAGCAGGCGAAATAGTGTGGTAGCCAGTTTGTAGTAGGTAATCTTATGGTATTTTAACTACAGTGGGAATATTTATATTACTGCACTTTAAGTTGTAATAGTGTGTCTGACGAGCTGAATCTTGAATGGTAAGAGCTCTTAATATCGTTTATGAACTCCTGTTGGGACTGTATCCCATTAATATTATTTTATGACCATAGGCCACTTACTATATTTTTGTCACATGCCAAGAAGCTGTGAATATAAGTCATGTACAGTCATAAAATGTAGATCTCATACAAAAAAAAACAACCCTTTACCTTTTACCTGTAAAAATTAAGTTACTGTGCTCCTGTTAAAACATTTGGCATTCTGAGCTGTAACCTTTGCCATGAGTTAGGCTACGTGATGAATTGATTACATAAGTGTAAAGGAATGTCAAGAATTAAAGCATAAATTCTTTCAGAGGCAACAGCTGAATGAGATGCTGCCGTGATCCATGTGAGCAACACGCCTCATTCAACAATGGACTCATCACTGGAGTTCCTCGCTGATTGTCACTTCTTTTCAGAATTGTACAGTGTGCATGCATATGCATATGTGTGTGTGTGTGTGTGGAACACAAACACTCTGATGAGCCTTATCACTGCGATTTTGTTTGTTTATGACTTAATGTCACCTACGGTTGGCTGGAAATGTAAATTTAAACCTGATCAGTGAGGAGTGAAGTATTTTCCATCCACAGGCCACAGTGCTGCCAGCCACTTTTGTTTCAAGTCCTGATTTTAATTTTCTCTGAGTTGGCCCCAGTGTTTAAGAGCTCCCGTAAAGCACAGTGGTAACTGAAAGTGAGACGTGAATGACTTTTTGTGGCACATCTCATTCATTGATGAAGTAACCAGATGTTGTCCCTTCAGCAGTTTCCTTGTTTGCCTCTGTATAGCTGGTTTACCACTATGGGTTATATTTGTTTGTGAAAGAAAAATTCCGGGATGCAAATCCAGGCCTGCTGGTATTGATGTTACTATTGTGAAGCTAAAAGCTTATATCAAGGTTTTGAAAAGTATCTTTGGCTCATTTCATCAATCATATGTGTTTATGTGTAAGCTTCTATCTTCAGGGAAAAACACACTTCATCCTTCAATTTATCACATGCTTTGGTTAAGATTGAGTATTTCACACACCCACAGGGGAAGCACTGAATTCACAGTGGACACATTGTGAAAGAAATATACCCCCTAGACCCAACACAGAAGTCAAGTGGGGCCATATCAAAACATCGGCTTCTATTTACTTCACGTGCATGGCCAAGGTGGTCTTGCACTATCTGACCCCACATTCCTGCCCCTCTCATGGCATGGGGTCAGTGCCCCCCATGACCCACTGTTGAGAAGAAATATGTCTATTTTCTGCTTAATTTCACTCTTGTGGTTAATTATTTTCACCAGCTTTGGAAGGTGATTTTCATCTATGGCTGCACTATCACCATAGATTTACTATTTAATTGCAGACTCTAGCCCAGAATTTTAAAGATTGCATTCATTTATCAGTCGTGTCTTGCCATACCCACCAGCAAGCTAGACTCAAAAGGAGAACAAAATGAGTGGTTTGAGCCCTCAGCTGCTTCTCATTGTGTTTAGCTCCTCAGTGAGGCCTCGGTTTACATAATGAAACCAACAAACAGTCACTGACATCAGAGGTTGCTATCAGCAGTTAAGTTTCTCTATGACTATTTTGAATCACTAACAATCATAACCTTTGTCATTAGGTTTTTCCTCTGGGACTCACTGGCTGATTCTCTGCAGTGGTAAACAAAAGCAGCAATGTGAGCCTCCAACTGTGTTTACTTCCTCAGCTTTCTGTGTCCCACACAGTCACCACAGAGCTCAGCTCTCTGTTCTGTCCCTTCATGAAAGTTCCTATTCTCTGGGACGAGGGGGGCAGGACCATCCGTGCTGGGCAGATTTCATTCCACTAGGCCTCACAATGGATGAGCTGTGCTGCTATATCAACATTTATTTCTCTCGTCTCCCCCCTTTTTTTGTCACTTTAATCACATCCCTCTGGGCCAATCAGCAACAGGAAGAGCGAGACTGTGCATTGCTGTCTTTGTCTGTGTGAGATATCGCTGGCTCTGTGCTGCTGACCAGTGGGTGCCATGACTCACTTTGACTTTGCATCCTGTGTCAGAGAAGTCTGTGCTATATACACCTTATTTCAGGGTTGCAGGCGAGCCTACCCATTTTTATATGTGCCCTACTCAAGCTGTGCATTCATGAGATGCAGATCAGATATCTAGCTCCCAGCCATATGTACACTGCAAGCAGCACATTCTGTGCCTATATTTTGACCCCCGCTATGTGAGTGGCAGGCGGTTGTTTACAGTCAAGTCTATTTCCGAGCTGGGATCCTGTCTGCGTGGGCTGAAGGTGCAGCACATTTCTTTTACCAAAACACAATTCATGCCGGAATCTGTGTGACCAGCGGGAGGGGATACATGTCATGTTTCATATTAATTGTCTGTGGGAGGCTTTTGTTTCCCCGTTATTTACAGCTTGGACCATTTAAATTGTTTTGTTCATGTGCATCACTGCCAAAATATCTCACCATGGAGGATTTTATCGTAACACTTAGTCAAGACAGATTGAACAACAGAAGTGCAGTGGGACATCATTCTGTACCTTGTGTAGCTGGTGAATCTCACCACCATAAACTCAATGAATGGCATGTTAGAGTACATGCCATACATGTCATCTTTGCAGTAAATGAGCACGTGGAAGTTGTGCTCTGTGCTCTGCAGACAGCAGTGCACTGAGTGGGATTTGTAACATCAGACTTGTTGACTTTAGCCGGGAGGGCTTCCTCTCCTGACAGCCTGTGTAGCTATAGCTGGTGTTTGTCACCTTTGTCTGTGTTGGCAGGCCAATTTTTTTTCATCTAATCTCTAAGGCAGGAGCTGCCATGGTGGAGGCATAAAGAGCTTCACATGCAATGTAGTTTTTGTTGATCTACTGTAACATGCAAACTCTTCATGCTACTGAACTAATGGGCAACTTTTTCTTTTATGTTGGGGGAAACGTCATTTTAATTCAGTGCAGATTAATTCTCATGATGAACATTTTTAAAATATTATAACTTAAATTATATAGATTACATAAGACACAAAACGGTATCTTATATTGATATAGATTAACTGAAATAATGTAGCATTTTCACCTTCTTATTCCCTTTTATGATAAAATGTGAACTTGCCTTTGTGGCGAGTTTTTCCGGCCTGTCGCATCAGATGATGTTGCACTGGGTCATTTGTGTTTTCAGTTTTAAAAAAAGTGGCCAGGGGCCGCACACTTCTTCTCACTACCAACTTATTTATGCAAATGTTGAGCAACAGTGGAACTCAAGCTGCAGATCTTCAGATCTCAGATCTCCTCCAATTTTTTGCTTTTCTGTCATTTTGTATTATTAAGATTCTTTTAGATTTTATAGAATCAAACAATTTTCTGAAGTTCACAAAGCACGAGAAGAAAACCAGCACCTGGTTGTATTTGACATGTTTTCTCATCAGATCACATAAATTCCTGTTGGTATGGTTCATGTCTATATGCCATGATTCAATTTCAGTTATAACCAGTGTCATAGTCTGGCAGTTATAGCTATGGCACAGTTTTCTTTTGAAAGGATTGTGTTACGTCACTGTGACCATATATGTTTGATGTGTGCTTTATGGGATGGTATTGACTATAATGTGGAATACAATAAAACACTAATAAGTCACATTGTACTAACACATTTGCCACTAACACACTTTAAAGTGGAAACAATTTCTGTTTTTGGACCATAAATATATACTGTATTTTACTCTTTTGACATAAGAAATACTTTTAATGTGTATGATTGTAGCCGGGCCAGCAGTGGGTTGATATTATCCTGCTCCAGACCATTTTGTCCATTTTGTGTGAGAGATGGCTCCAGTGACTATAAACAGGACTTTGATCATAGAATATCCGAGGAGTACATGTAATGTCTCAGCTTTCAGCATTTAACTTTATAGCTGCATTGAATAAAATGTGACAGTTTATTCAGTGCAAATGATATCATGTTCTGGGAAAAGGGACAAAGTGCATGAGACTCAAATGTTGCAATACATGACTTTTAGATCATATTGAATTGCACTCCATTGTTACTGACCATTTCTCTTGAATCTGTCCTTCATCACACACATGTTCTGTTTCACATAAGAGGGAACAAACATACATCAGACATATATCAAACATATTGCTACGGACACACAGCAGGGACCCAAATGCAAGACATGGAGAGGGATGTGTGGTAAGTGGAGTTTTTATTGTAGGGGAGGATCGGGATGAGAGGCTGATGGCAGGGAAAAGGGATCCAGCGACAGCAGTGTTGAATGAAGATAATGTAGGAGTGTGGCTGGTGTGAGTGGGAGGGAATGAGGGGCAGCACTGCAGGCAGGGATGGAGGCTTGGAAGTTGCTGACAGGCAGGCGGACAAGCAGAAGGATAGGCAGGCGAGTAATTGTCTTGGGACACGAAAGAATTTAGCATGTGAGAGAAGAGGAAACTGAATCACTAGGAATATAAAATGAGTTGGCCTTGAATCATAGCTACCACCGTGGTTGAAACAACAATCTGGCTAAGAGTAGGTGCTGAGCCGGGGTAGATACACTGTAAGCTGATGAAGTGATGTGAGGCAGTTGAGCAGACTGGGAGAGGTGATGAACTGATTGTAGACAGGTTTGCAGGATGAGCATAGCCGGGAGCCAGGAGAATGAGGAAGGGGAACCACGCCCATGCCAACACACACAAAAACAACAAAACATAAACACAGAGAGACAGACAGGGGAGCACTGGGAACACAGGGAAGGGAATCTTCTGGTACCGTAACACATACAGTATATATTATAGTTGACCTACTGTTTGCCCGTCTT